>NW_019100569.1:0-42510 GCF_001856785.1 Myzus persicae | reverse complement strand
ATACCGTTACACTACACACGATTCTGTAAGTCGCCAGTCACAAAGATATAATCACAGGCGCATAATTATTTATTTAAATTAATAAATAAGTATTTATTATTATTATTATCAATATGTGACAATATATTGTAGGAGTATTGATTTTTTTTTTTTATTAATCTTATTTGATTTTGTATAAAATGTTTTTTCTATAAATTAAGTATAATATTATTTTATTGTGTCATCACAATATATTGAGTATTATGAATTACATTTTTCATATACATTTATATATACCTAACACATTTAAATGTAAAATGTTCTATTCTATCAATAAAAGTGATTTATATTATATTGGTCAAATTTGCATTATTTAATTAAAAATTTTTTTGGCAAGAATAAAATACATTTTAACTAAAAAATCAAAAAAGAACCATAATAATTAGTGACATGAGCTGAATTTTTTCAATGTGTGAGTGGTTCATACTTGTTCAAATATAGAGATTTTAACTAAGGATAAAAATCTGATACATAAGTAGTATGTGCTATAGTTTTTCAAAGGGGGGGGGGTCCAGATTCGGGAAACCCCCTTCCTCTTGGTTATGCCACTGATCAACTTCTCATGGTAGTTACATTTTGAACATTGCATAGTTGTTTAATTATTTTCCATCTTGAGGTAGTAACAATGTAATGTTCCTTAGAGGTTATGTTGTAGTTGTACTATAGATGGTGATTGTGTAACAGATTAGTAATGTTCAATTATAATATCACTCAACTGGGCATTAGCATACCCAGGGATATCTTACAGAGATCACTGGGATAAAATAATGAACATCGCAGATCGCAAAATAACCTCTTTTCGATGTCTCTAGGACTGAATATTGCACAGTGGGTTGCTACCGTGAATCTGACCCGGGAAGGCAGGCTCTCAAAAGCGGCCGAGGGTGATTTGGGTGGGACGGCTGTGTGTGTGTGCTTGCGCTCCGTGCAAGAAATGCGGATCGCCCGGTAATTTGATCTGGCTCGTTGTTTGCAGCGTTGACTCGTACGGAAAGAGTGTGGCGATGCCCGATGGGTTGCTCACGGTCCGTACGAGGACTGTTCTCGTTCGGTGATCCCTCTGACTTGCCCTCGGGCTGCGGCGGGACGTCGTATCTCCGGGCTGCCTGGTAACTCGATCGGGTCTGTGGATTGTGGTGTCGACTCGTACGGAAAGAGTGTGGCGATGCCTGGTGGGTGCGCACGGTCCGTACGAGGAGTACTCGTTCGTTGTTCTCGTCGACTTTTCTTCGGACTGCGGCCGGTCGTTGTATTGCGGGCCGCCTGATGATTCAATCGGGTCTGTGGATTGTGGGGTCGACTCGTACGGAAAGAGTGTGGCGATGCCCGGTGGGTGCGCACGGTCCCTACGAGGATTGCTGGTTCGGTGTTTCTTCTGTTCTTCTTTTCTTCGTACTGGTTGAGGTTTTGTTCCGGTAGAAGAAGTTGTGTTGATTGAAGAAGATTGATTTCGTGATCGGAAAACGACAGGTATATAGCCCGTGCTCCGTACCGACTAGTAAACTATTGTGTGTGTCCCCGTGATATTTGTGCTTCCCGTCGGTACGGTTTTGTGTCCTGTTAACTGGGTTTTTTGGCTATTGCCATGGGGAGGGTCTCATTATATTCGTCCTGATCTTCCCTGTCCATGGCAGTATTTGTCAAGTCGTAGTCGTAGTTGAAAGCATTTATATTTTGTACAAACTAGCTCTGACTACTGTAGTGTCTTATATGGCGTGTTTTGATTGGTCGATATTGTGTAGTCCTGAGAAGGACTGTTTTAGTAAGTAATGTACCGTTACAATTGTTGTATTCCTTAATAATATAACGAAAACATTTAAACGTATGCTAACGATGGCAGAAGGATAATGAATGTATGTAGCAGGTAGTTGTACAAATCCACTCTTGTTGATACCATTTAATATTTTGGTGTAAAGTAGGAAGGAATGGGAAGTTGACTTGTATAGAATTCATTCAAAATTTGATTCCGTTTTTTTTTATTGATATTGCAAAATCAGACATCGGAAACATTAATTACTTTACCTTATGGTTATATTATGAAATACGGAGAAACAACAAAATTAATTTGTTATACTTCAATTAATTAATTTGTCATAGAAAATTGACTTTAAGTCAAACTTTTGTTTTTTGATTGGGTTCAAGTGTTGTGTCAAGCTGGTGCGCTACCCTTAAATCAATTCGGTCTTGATACCTTGGTGAACCTAGACAGTCGGAAATTATATTTAAATCATTTAACTATTCGAATTATGTTTTATATTTTTGTTGGATTTTGGCATTTTGCTGATATTGCTATATATTTAGGGTAAATTCTAACTTTTTTATTTCGGATAAATATTTTCCCCGGCTAGATTATACATATTGTATACTGACTAACTCCTCCAAAGGAACTCCGGTACCTCAAATATTTTAATTTAGATATTAATTGTTTAAAAATATACAATTATCCTGGTTTTTTGTTTTTTGTTTTTTAAATTTATTTAGTGCTTGATTTTTAAGTTTTAACCAATAATGCATCTGCTATGTTCTGGTTCAACCAATGCACTTCGGGTCTTTGCTTTTTTGTTTTGTATTTTGAAATTGTTAAATTGAATATATTCATTGTGTGATGTGTTAGAATTTATATCGACTTTGTTGTGCTAAATATATCAAAAATGTTTATTTTTTATATTTATATTTCTAATAATTAAGTGAAAATTTACCAATCGAGCTTTTTTGGATTCCACCTATTAGCAATTTTAATGATATCGCATTGTGTCGAGGAATAATTTGTATTATAATGTTGAAACTAGTGAGATTGGCCAATATATTTCATTCAGTGCGTTGGGCTACACTAGCGGTGGCAAACAATAGGTCAACATAAGATAATTCACCGTTTATAGGATTAATGCAAGCGGCTTCAAGATAGAATTATTATTACATATTATTTCTGGATTAATATTCATATTGCCTTGACTGATTGATAAATTATCTGGTAGATTAGTTGCATTGTATGTTTTAATTTTTTCCTTGGATAATATTGTGCTATAGAGAAACATGTCCTGATTGTATGGTGGACTTGGAGTGTCTGATCATGTTGGTGGCGTATGTCGTTTAATAGCAGAAACTCCGTAATCTTTTCATTTTATGTTGCTATCATCTCAGACAAGACGTTTAGAATGCTGATAGGGGCTCTAAGATTTTCAACTTGATTCATATGCTCATTTTCTGATGATAATTTTAAATCTGTTTCGTTCACTTTAAATTATAAAAAGATTATGTCTATGTTACATGAATCCTCTTTTTTGTAGGTAGATAAGTTGTGACCTGCATATTTCCAGATGAAACATGTCTATCGCCGGTGAGAAAAATACGAAATTGGGTGTGGTTTGTATTAATTAAAAGTGAACCAAAGATTTTGGAACTGTCTTCGTATTTCATAAACATTTGACGACGAAAACTGAGTTCATGTTCATATCCTTTAGTGATGATATAGATTTAAGGTAACTTATTTGAGAAATAGGAGAAATGTTATATTTTTTTGGCTGGTCATGAATGACTGAGTTAGCGATATAAGGACAGATGTTTAATATAACTTTCCTTTATGATATTCTTGGAGGAACCGATTTCGTCTATAGCGATTACATATTATTCTTTTTGAGGAATGCTGCCTTCTATAGAGTTTATCACTATCGTTTGTCTCTGTACGTCTGATTCTTTATCATTGATGGTTATTGTGGCAAAAAAAATATCACTTTTATTGTTTTGTGTTTGATTTAAGAGGACGTGATACCCGCATGCGTTGTCTCCGTCTTACAACTGCGTAACATAGTAAATTGTACACTCGGCAGAACACGTGTAGCTCCGTTAATTTAAAAATTAAAGTGAATTGACCTCTTATAAAATCTAAAGGTAAGATTAATATCTAGACAACCTCATAGACTTTTTATTATATTTTTATTTTAACGCGAGTTATAAATATTTTAAGATGTATAAAAAATTTACAATTTTAAAATGCTGATAACTCGCGTTAAAATTAAAATATAATAAAAAACCTATGAGGTTGACTAGATAATAATCTTGCCTTTAGATTTTATAAGAGGTCAATTTGCACTAATTTTTAAACTAAAGGAGCTACACGTGTTCTGCTAAGCATACAATTTGCTATGTTACGCACTCGCAAGACAGAGACAACACATGCAGGTATCACGTCCTCTTAATTTGTTTGTATTACGGTGTACTGACGTCAGGCCATATACATATATACTTGAGGTAGGCAGTCGTATACGGATTGTCGAAATATACGCAATAGAATGTTATTAACCTCAGGGAAGGCTAGATCAACAATAAAATAGTAGATAATATAGTAGTTTTGAGAATTGGACAAGGGAAATTGCAAGGCGTAATACATACAAATATAATAGGGTAAATCATGATCGAGATTAGAAACTCTCGCACGAAATGAATTAATCAATAATATAATAGATATTAAACAGTTGAAAGACAATAATATATTATAACTGGAGAAACTACGTATTTTGACGTCTTTAACGAAACGACTCGAGATATCGTAATTTTAACCACAAGAGCGTGGGACGATACCATTTCCTGGAACTTACGAACGCACACGAGCGATAGTGTACACGGGGTCAGATCTATCTTGTCTATAGGAGATAAGTAGTGACAATTAGGCCTATAAAATAGGGACCCAGCCACCCGATATTCAGACGTGATTTTTTCCTAGCCAGTACAAGCACTTTCACGCCAGTCGACTCTCTGAGATCATTTCAAATATACAAAAATATTTCAAACAGTTTTTACATTCAAAATAAAGTCTACGTTCATAATTATAAAATTGACTTGAATTTATTACATTTATTTATTAATTACACTTTGTCGTTCATCACCCTTGTACTTCAGCATCTGGATCACTACAGTATTATCTAAATCGTTGGAAATGGGAGTGTTGTCGAAAACGTTGAAGTTGTTATCGACGGTCTTAATAGGAAAATTAACGGTTGCTGTATGGGCTATAGTAGGAGGGTGAGCGGTAGTATTGGTATCCAGTTTCTACCGAGGTTCTAGAACTTGAATAGCTTTCTATGCTTGTAGTTTCAAGTTGAATAACTGTAGTAGTTGATATTTTTTTGCTACCTTATTCGTTGAGATGGTATGTTGTTTTGTTTTTTTGAGAGGTTAGTCATAAACTGGTTTTAGTTTTGGCTTTAGGAGAATTGACTTAAAGTTTATTAAGGCTTTTTCAATAATTGTATTTAAGTCTTAGGGTCAATTAGAAATCATAGTAACAGTTTGAACTTAAAAGTTACGATGTTACCATCTGAATTTTGACAAACTCAGGATACTCACGTGTTGAACTAGCGAACGTTAAAATGAAAACAATCATTTTAACTCGTTTTTGTAACCTCTGACTTATATATTTGTATCAAATCTAGGAGTGTTAGTGGCTACAAAGTTATGACGTAAATATTTAAATTTTCGTTTTTAAATTGAATATTTATTCATTTTGAATCATAGTTGACGTATCGAGACATCTAGCAGCCAATATTTTGGTTAGATATTCGATCCATTACAGAACATTATATTTCATACTGCATTGCATCAGTCCATCTGAAAAATTTAAATATTATAAAATATTTTTTATGTAGTATTTTAGTACACATAAGTATGTTTAGTAAATTCGAATGAAATATAAAAAACACTATTGAACTGAGATTAATAAATAACATACGATTTATTATTTTATAGTTGACTATTTTAAACAAACAAATGATTTTGATACCAGAATCAATGATTTAAGTAAGTATACATAACTAGTCATCATAGGTTAATAAGTTATTTATGTTTGGCTGCGCCTACCATGTAGTCAAGGCTATGCATCGTTATATCCATGCATGTTCGTTAGGTCATAAATTCAATATAATATGTTATTACTTATTATGAGCCAATGCAGTAATGTATTATATTTTATATTATACGTTGTATAGAGAAGGAAGGTGAAAATCAAAAACTTAGTAAGTTAATTTAGTAAGTTTTTAATTAGTAAGTTTTTTTTCAATGGTCTATAATTAAGCATAATTATATGTTTCAACTATAAAATTCATGTAAAAATATAGCTGTGTATAATGTATATATTTATGTAAATATGTAATGTATCATTTTCAAAGCAAATAACAATTAACACTTACTACAACCTAATTTAAATTGTTTCAGATCCATTGCGTACTTTTATTAAAGAATATGGTACTGAATATTATAAAAGTAGGTACTTATTAAACTTGTTAAAAACAATGTAATATAAACCACATGCGTTATTAAGAATTGATTATTTTATTAAAATATGGGCTCTAAGACTATGAATCGGTACTATAATTATATTCATCTTTGAATACATTATTTAAATTCAATTGAGCTCGTTTTTTTTTTTTTAAGCACCAATTGAATATTCATCAGCGAAGACATTTTGTAATGAATACTGTTGGAATGAAAAATTTGCCAATGGTATGAAATATTTTAGTGTTGTTACAAATTCACAAATCACTAGAATTTACTGTGTTTTCCCTTATTAGGTATAGATAGTGTTTGAAGTCTCAAATATTTCATGTGAGTAAATATCATACATATTTCATTCAAAATTTGGAGAAATATTTTACAAAAATGTGAAACATTTAATTTATTGAGTATAATTGTAGTCAGCATATTAGTGATAAATGCTGATAATGCTATATATTACGGTCTTCTTTTCGACTTGCGAAACCTATTTTTCCTGGCATCAGCTCTGTTTGACGACGAAGCATTAAATACTATTCATGTAACTAAATCTTATCTAATGCACTTTTATAACTAATTATTATTACATGTCTGCTTGTAAAATTGAGGATGTTCGATATTTTATTTTCTTAATTTAAACTTAAAACATGGTTTTTTTATTCATGGTTTATCTTCATTTATCATAAAATTAATATTACATAATACCTTTATAACACAAAACAAAACATTAACAAATGACAAATGAATGTAAAAATAAATAAAACAAATTTTATTAAAATATTTAAATATTTCATGAAATATCTCAAAACTTTGTATTCCACAAAATGTTTAATTACAACGTAGATGGAACAGATTAACGTTCAAATTTAAACATTACTAGTACAAGGTATATATATATATATTATATTTATACTATTTATAGTATAAAATGCCTCCGAGATATAATTTATTGTGAATAGCTAAAACTACTAATAACACAACTCACAGAATTAGATAAGTTAGCATATTTATATTCTTCACTAATAACATAAATACAATATATTCCTGGGTCTGGCCTCAGGACGACCTACAAGAGAACACTCTTCGAAGCTGGTCTAAAACCAACTGCCCGTACCGAACATTAGTTCAACGAAAATTAGTTTCCTTTAACACTATTTCTTCTTTAGTCAACGGATCCCACCTATCACACTAATGCATGTTTAACATTAAATAGGAAGTATCTTAACACAACATTATAATATATTCCTTCTTATCTTTTACGTACTGATGTAATATTTATAAAACTAGTTCCAATGAAAACTGTAGGTACTGTGTTTGATTCCCAGTTTTTATTCGTAGACTAACGCATTCCAATTTAATGAATAACCATTTGAATACAATGAAAAAATCCCAATTCTCAAGTATTGAATTTAACTGCATATTTTGTTTGATCAATTAAGGTTGTAATGACTGTTAGCTTCGTTATGATACATTCAACACATATGCGTAATATACTACCATTAATATCCCATATATAAACACGAGATTAAAGTATTTATTGGTACTTCCTCTGATAAATTATAATGTATTAATAAATAATTGAGAAACGAAATTAAATCTAACTGTTATTTTATTTTTATTTTCAGATACATCTGTCAACTTACTATCAACTCCAACTGAATATCTTATCAGGCTGCGCTCCTCACAGATTAGTTATTACCATTTAAAAAAAATAAAGTTGACTTTGCTATTAATACAACTGAGTGTTCAAACATAATTAAATTATTATAAAAAAATTGAATGCTAAAAATAAAGAAACGCGTATTTTTTCGTTTTTTCGAAATCATATTCCTATGATCCATAATCTTTGAAAAACCCGTGTATAGAAAGACATAACAATACAATCGGTAAATTAATATTGAGAATAATTTTTTTAAGTATTTTTTTTTTTTTGTAGTTTAAAAATACTATTATGATATTAGCTAATAGACCATATTTATTTTTCATATTCTAATAAAAAATACGTCACCATTAGTAAAAAATACGCTTTACTTCCATAAGTAAATATATTTCACACTTGAGTAAAAATTCTAAAAAAAAATAGTCAAACCAAAAATATCGATCGACATATACCTCACTTTAGGTGTTTTTATTTCTCTAAAATATTACTCAGTTGTTTTTTCGTTCTAATATATAAATGTATTGTAGGTATGTACAACAATTCAATAATACAAAAATGTATTTTTTTAAGTGTCTGATAAACATAGTCTTTTAAAATAATGTTCACTTTTTCCCCTATAATGTGTAGCTGAAAATGTATAAAGTAAATCAAATTTTAATTTTAAAACTTGAAATTCCGAAATTACTGAATATCAGTATACGAGAATATAATCTTTAAACAAGATTACAGATTTATAGGAATTATTCATTTATAGTATTTAACCATTCGAGATAAGTTTTTCAAAATGATCGAAACCAATAAGTAAAACGAATCTGACAACAATATATATATTACTTTTATATATATATATCATATAATGGATATCATATTATGATGTTTACTTTAAACAAGTGATATGAATAAAAAATAAAAATGAACAATTTAAACTTTTTTTTTTCGTTTTCATTTTCTCTGTTTGTTGGAATTCAGTGACTAGCAGCTTTTGATTCTTGTATCTGTGGTTGTTGGATGTATGATGTGAATGTGAAAAATGGTATTGTATCCATGGACCTTTTTAGGGCAGATGAGCGAATGCCCTGTGATAAATTCCCAAGTTTTTTTTTTATAATGCAAGCGATTTGCACATTATATTACATATTTAGTTTAAATTTATGAAGTTATATTGCTGGTTAATAATTAGATTAAATTTAGTTTTAAATACTGGTACAACAGTGTTCAGTAAACACCATGGTAATATAAGTGATTAGTATTCTATATATAGTGCACAGAACAAATTAATATCCGGGTGCGGTAATAATTTAATATATTATGTAACTTGGATAACACGATATCGGAAAAATAAATACCCAATACCCATATTGGAAACCAAAAACAAAAACGGAAAAAAAAAATTTTATCAGAATCAGAAATCGAAATACCATATAATGTTTTCGGTTTCAAACCCTGCAGAATGACATGATGTTTAACAAAATAAGTTTCCAAATTTCAATGTATAGCACATTTTGGGGAATTTCGCAACTGCTAATATAGGTGACTATTATCAAATATATTTTTAAATAATTATAATTCGTCCGTCATAGCAAAATGGAAAATATTAATATTTTCGAAAACTTATTGTTTATAAATAATTATGTCAACATTTGAACTGTATATGGTTATAAAAGGGATAATTTAGCCATATACCAACAATTATTTATATGTATTGTTTGAAAGTAGGTAGACTTCGTAAAGTTTTCAGTAAATGTGAAATATATTATATTATTTTAAAGTACAAGTTATAATTTTCTCTCTACTATTTATGTGTCTCTGTAGCAAAATACATTACATTTTTTTAATAGTCAAATCATTAATACGTAACAAATTATTAGTAAATGATGATTGATGAAGATGTAAAAGAAAAGAGTGTGATGAAAGGTCAGTTTTCTTTTTCTTCTGACAGATGTTAATAATTGACGTATTATAAAGACAATGTTGTCAACATCTCAATATGTTGACATGCACCAGGGACCAGGATAAAACAATATCATAAATATAAGATTAATTAAATATTATTATACGCACTATTGAAAAATGCTTATACTAAGGTTTCGTCCGATACATATTATACTTTTCCGTTTCATGTAGACAACAAAACGTTATTTACACACTACTATTTTCCCAAATGGTTTATCCAGTTGCACTAAACCACATTTAGTTTAGTGTTTAAGAATAGACTTTTACGATAATACCGTTGTTTAACATTTTTTTAATATCATTCTTATTGCATATTTCTAAACGAAATCATTATTACTAATTTTTTGTAGGTACCTAACAAGATGGTTAAACATATTAATTTGTTGTATTTATGTTTTATGTTCTATGTAGTTGGAAGTATAGATGTAAAGTTAACAAAAAATCAACGTGAGTTTATTTTATCTTTTTAATACATATTATGACTAATCACATAGTATTAAAATGTTTGAAAAATCTTAGTTATAAATGAATTATTCACATATTTACAATTTAAATGTATGCAACGTATAGAATTAGTGTTATTTTAATGAAATAGTAATCAATTCATATTATTAAATAGAATCAGAGTCTTATAATATTGTATTTCTAATGAAAAAATCTTCAGAGTTTATAATCATGATCAATATTATTGAAATTATTTTCTTTACCAAGCTTAAGGTTTACTTTATCAGCTTTTATGTTACTGTGAGTTATGAGCATTACTCAATAATATCTATTCAATTTGTTGAAATATTTTGTTTATTTTTTAACTAGTATTTAAAAGTATTACTTACTACTTAGTATTGTAATAATTTTGTGTATAGCAATATCATATTAATTATTAAAAGTATGCCAACTTTTTATCTTACAAACATAGATATATTTAATAGGAAATATTTTGTGTTCTTAATATTAATTTACTCATGAACATAGAGGTAAGAATATTATGACTATACAACGGCCCATATTGATATTTTAATTAAGCGAGTAATATTAGGTTCGTTATTAACTGTCTGAATAATAGAAAAATTGTTATGTTGAGACACATTACGGTTATATATTGTACAATTATAGACCGTAAGATTGTCAGCGGTGTAGTGACGTTATCTTAGATGTAAACTATCTTTCCCTTATCTTGTTTATAAAATACCTAACACATGTTTTACTTACTGTTACAAACTAGAGTTTTATCGTGCAGTGAAATGCTATAGTAAGTAATTTGATTTTACTTCATATTATAGACATTTATCTTATAAATACACTGAATTTCACTCAACGAGATCAATTTTTTACTATTATGAAAAATAAATTACTTAACGCTCAAGTACTTAGTACAATGGTGTGTTAATGTCTAATAGATCATATGTTACTTAAGAAGCCGTTCTGGTAACGATATTCAACTGCAAAAACATGCTTTTGGACTTCCCGTTGTCCTCAAACTACCCTCAATAATAGTAGAAAGATGGTTATTTGGATTTGAAATTTCAAAAGTTTTTTAATTATTAAAAATTAATCTAAAGTAGATGATAATAACAAATAACAAAAATCTGAATATTATGTAGAAGAACTTTTGAAGTTTATTTATGTGAAGGTCTGCCATGATGGGAACGATACGAACGTCATCTATTTTTCTAGCACACTATTAAACACAATTTACCATTTTATCTACCAGCATCTGCACATTTTCGAAATTCAAAAGATTTTTTTGATTTAACCTGAATATAATACGATTTCGCATAAAAATTGATGAGATGTTGCCAGTTAATTGAAAAAAAAATAATAAAAAATAACTTCTCCACGGGAAATTATGTTAAAAATTAAGACACCGGACTGAAAATCGAACCCGAGTACCTCGCTTGCAGGGCGATGGCTCTATACCACTAAGGTACCCGACCGCTTAGACTTTGACGCAATCTACCCCCAAGTAAACATTAGTTTACAGTACGTAGAAAAATGTATTTAAGTTTTTCAAAAATATTTCAGTCATTAACTACAGATAGTTCCTTATTTCTATCATAAAAAAAATTGTTCACAAAATTCACTAAAAAAATTAAGTATCTTAGACATTTTCTTACATTTATATTTGATAATAGGTAAATTATTAATTGTTATATTTCAACTGTCAACATGCTACAGGAACTGCTGGCTATATATTATATTGGTTCATTATGGGTTGGTAATTACTAATTTGACTACATATAATGCGTTATGCGGGTACAGAGGCCTCCATATACATGCGATTGTTTTTTAAGCACTTTATAATTTGAACAGTAAGAATTTATTTTAAGAATTTATTTTTGTTTGAATTTTTCTTTAACTCCCCTGACTTATGCAAATTATTAGAGAATTCAGAAAATTTCCTGATATCTCCAAAAATAATTTCAAACGTTGAAAAAATCAGTAAAATAGGTAATCAACACTCATATTTATTTGAAAAAGTTTTTAACATAAAGGTTTGATGAGTGCTTTTACCGCACTGTCCGAGTAAATGATGGCAACCATTTATAAAAAAAAAACACTTACTTCTACTACCTAATTATTTATCCTGTAACTATCATAATCTGTAATCTTTAATCAATAGTAACCGTTTACAAATAAACATTTCCATCGTAAATATCAAAATATCTGTTTAAAAAACTCTCCACGTGCACCTATAAATGGGCCCATTGTTTATTTGAAATTTTCAACTATCTAAATACCCACTGAAACACAAAAAATATATATAATGATAAATATTATCTGTCTTTACTTATTTATGATCTAAACTTTTATAGGGCAAATGTTTGATAACAAACTAATAGAAGGAACACAAGGTATGTTCATTTTTTTAAATAATAAAAACGCACACATTTTTTTTGAATAACTTTTTGATAAAACTCAATATTTTACCGATTAGAAACAGCCGCCAAATGATATAGTCTAGTGATGTATGATCCATACAGCTTGATCACATACTACACATCACAAAACGCCAAAAGACAATTACTCTCTAGTTATGGTACCTAAGTGCTGGCTGTATAAAAGTTTCCGAATACTATTTAAGCACATATGATTAATTTTTCGTCCCCTACTTATGGTGTAGAATCATTTTTCTACTTACCTTTTATTAGGTAGTACCCACATCTGTTGTATTTATTCCCATATCAAAAGGACTTATGAACATTAAATTGTACTAAAAAAAAAAAATTTAATTTTACTAATTTTTTTACAGAATATCAAAATAACGCATATGAAACTTATGATTCCGTACTGATTAATTTCTGTAAGTATCACATTGTAAAAATTACAAAAATATTAAATTGCCGTTAATAGTGCAACAAAAAATAGAGTAAAAACGTTATTTTTATATTGTCCTTGGTTAATTCAATTGTTCCTAGAATGGAAAAATATTTTTAATAGTTTTAACTTATAAGTAACAATATAATATGATGTAAATTAAAATGAGTATGTAGTAGGGACAATAGAAACACTCAACGAGAAATTTCCAGTCGTAAAAAGTTTTGTAAGTATATAAGATCTTGTGAGTATGTAGTAGTGTAAATGATTATTTGAGTGAGTGTGGGGGTATGTGAATAACGAGAACGCACTCGCTGGTACATGTCAATATTTAGAGGAGAGGAGCCTGTGAGATTAGAATTAAAAGGACTAATATATCATTTTGAAATATTTGAATGGACGTCTCTAATAAACCAAAAAAAAATGTGTTAATAATATACGAATACGTGTCGATTTAAAAAATACACTAAATCCACCCTTAAAAGTAGACCAACGCCCATTACCGAGAAGAGACGAAGTATTCAATCATGACATAACGCGATGAATTTTATTTTTAATTTAATTGATTACTGGAAGAGTATTTACAACCTGCATTATCATCGCATGTTGTCATATTTGAACTATATAAACACTCGTTAATTATTGTATCAATTGAATAGACTTTGTTATGGTATTGATATAGCTCCAAGTACTCTTCAAGCTGTAATAGAAAATATTTTGATTGGACTAGAAAATATTCAATTGTATTTAGATAACATAATTATTTATGGTAATTCTCTAAAAGGTTGTAAAATAAATGGGTGACCATTCAGAACTTATGCCAACAAATAATTTCCGCAAATAAACTTACAAGTATTCATACACTTCAAATTAACCATTTCCCCCCTACGAACAGCGAATTGTCATACTGATTAATTTTATTAAAATACGAGTATACAAACAATTACAATCTGATATATATTATGTGTAATAAAATTCATATTTTTATAGTGAATAAACCATTTCATGATATTCAAAGGTTGGATGTTATACTGGGAAAGCTCCGTAAGTACCTATACATTATAAGTTGCTTACATTGTTATAGGTATTCAAATATTATTAAATATACACTGAGCTTACAGATGGTTAAAAGTATTACCATAAGTAATGCAAATACAAATGTCGAGTACGCATTAATCACATACATAAATAATATGTGAGAACAAGTGCTGCCATCCCCCACCCCCCGGGGCATGGCAGAAACCTACGGGTGCCCCATTCGAAATTCTGCCAAAAACAAACACACACGTGTTCCCCCCTACCGTACCAAAAAATCTACAAACCATCAATACAAACCTACAAATCTACAATACCTACTAAATAGCTAATGGCCACAGTTGCCGGGCTCAGGATCAATAAAAAAAAAAAAATAATAATATGTATTAATGATAATACACAAAGCGATTTGCATCAGGGATTGAGGAACCAATTTCTCCAAGAAGTACCATAATATGAAAAATTGTATATTCGTTGTATTTCTTATTGACGATACGATCACACTTGCTAACAATCGTACAACAATCATGTTAACCGACTTTAACATATGTTTAATGTTTATACCACACTACAATACTACATAAGTATCAGTTGCTATTGAGTTATGATCTATAACTACATTTTCCTTTTAAATTAAATTAAATTAATTTGGAAACATAAATATTGACGTATCGGGACATCTGACAGCCATTATGGTTTATACACTACAAATTTCGAGTGAAATTTTTTATTCAGACATTCGATAAATTGCTGAAAATTGAAGGTCATTCTTCATGGCGTCAGGGTAATTTAATAGTTTAATTACAATCACATATTTTATGTTTAAATTACTTACACAATATAAAAGTATGTGTAATCGATTCTCTAGCTTGAAATATAAAAACAGTATCAAACTGAGATATATCAATATCAATAATATTAATTAATCTTTTAATAGCCACTGATTATATAAACAAACAAGATGATATAAGTAAGTATACATAACTAGTTATTAATAGTGGTATATGTTAATATTTTATAATGTATAATTTTTTTATATATGATAAATATATCATTATTGGTAGTACAAATACATAAACGCATTAATCATCCAACGTTAATGTATTAATGATAATACGTAGAGCGTTACCTAGATTCCTGTGTTGCAATATAAATTTATACCTATCGACTTTCACATACTTATATTATTAGTTATTACAATTGTTTATTTGAAAAAAGTCTTATTTATATGTATATTATTTTAATTTTGCATCGGGGTAGAGGAAAATAAATCACCCTGAAGAATATGATCAATTGTATTGTTGTGCATTTATTATTAATACAACGTTGAGACATATTAAGTACGGTATATTGTTCCTATATTTGTTTATATTATAAAGAAAAAAGGCTTCAACATCTTATTTTATAAGAATGACATTAAATTTTTGTATGGTATTTTTCTTGAGATAAGTTGTTACATAATGTATACAAGTACTATAAGTAACAATTTTTTTATGATATTTGTGGTGCTTACAAATAATATAATTTTTGGTGTTGGACTTTCGCCGAGCGCTTCTGCTATGTTGGTGACATGTTGAGGTCGGTGCGAGTTGGGGAATTATTGTGAGCACTAATAACCAACTGGAGTTCATGTACAAAAAAAAAGTATAATTATTTTTTTTATAGCCAAGACTTCGAATCATATAATAGAAGCCTTGATCTCATTGTTTGTATGTAAGTATACAGAGTACTAGTTAGTCATAGTTTAATATTAAAATGTTAAATGTTTACTGTGCCTTTAGAGTTATATGTGATTCAATATATAACAATATATAAATCAAATACAAATACGTAAATCATATATTCCTATACACATTAATGATAATACTCTAGATTTTGTATTTGATTTAATTTGTTTGTATTATCTAAATCGTTGGAAAAGGAATTGTTGTCGACGGTCGTAATAGAAAAATAATGATGGGCTATGGGCAGTGAGTGGTAGTATTCTTATCGGCTACCACTGAGGTACTAGAACTTGAATGGCGTTCTATGCTTGTGAGTTGTGGTTTCAAGTTTCATAACTGTAGTTGTAATTTTTTTTGCAACATCTTTGTTGTGATGGTATCTAAATTATTTTTTTTTTTGAAAAGTTTGTCATAATGTTTTTTTAGTTTAGTCTTTTCTTTTAAAGAATTTTTTTGGAGGCTTTATCACTCATTTATGTAAGTCCTCTTGTCTAGTAGAAATCATAGTACCAGATTGAACTTAGACTTTACGATGTAACTCGGGATACTCACTTGTTAAACGATCGAACGTTAAAATGAAAATAATAATTTTAACTGATTTTTGTCGCCTCTGACTATTTGTATCAATCATAGAGGTCTTAGTGGCTATAGAATTATGATATATAACTATATTTTATTTTAAATAGACTTTTCATTCATTTTGAATCATAGTAGACGTATCAAGACATCTAGCGGTCATTGTGATTTTTACACTTTATAATTCGAGTGAAATATTTTGGTTAGATATTTGGGCAGAAAATGATGGGTCAATCTCCATGATTGCATCAGTTCAACTGAATAATTGAAATATTTGTAATAATAATGAAAAACCTGAATTTGCTACAATTCTCCTCTAACGGAACAATCTGACTGGCATTCAAACCAGCCCCGAACCATGGATAAATATGTATGAACAGCCGGGAGAACGATGTCGCCCAGTGCCCACTTACTGATTCGAACGGCTTGGTGGGCAATGAAACAGGCCACTGTGTGCTCGCATATAGTGATCACCTCAGACTACTAGAGGGTACTAGTTAGGAATTAGGATGAAGGAACTTAACCCAGGCAGGTCTCTTGTCACTTATTTATTGACAGTAACAGTTGCCGTCGTTATTCAGATGTACGTCATGGCGAGTGCCCCTTTTCGTAGTATATAGCGATAAATACTTGCTTACACGAGGTTATGGAGGTTATGGCAGACTCGGAATATCTTCCTGGTATAATATGTTTAATTACACCGGTGGTATAGAGCATACTTAGGTCGATATCTTCCCTAATATGTGGTGCGAGGAAACCGGTGCCGTTACTCACGCCATCTAGTGCGCTTACTGACGTCGCGGGAGTGTGGTCACGATTATAAAGTTCTTTATAATTGTGAGTGTGGTAGATAGTTCAAATCCGGTCGACTGACGCCGGTCGGTGTCATTCGTAGATCGTTACTACTTA
The DNA here is from genome assembly GCF_001856785.1 of Myzus persicae. Classification (NCBI taxonomy): domain Eukaryota; kingdom Metazoa; phylum Arthropoda; class Insecta; order Hemiptera; family Aphididae; genus Myzus; species Myzus persicae. Next base: position 25,035 of record NW_019100569.1, on the reverse strand, counting down.
CCACGGACTAAGATATAATGGACTGGAAACTACAAGGTGGGCGGGTGACGGGGGACGGCCCGCAAAAGGTATCTCTGTTATCATCAACACTCATAATCGAGAGTTTTCAGCGCTACCAGTGGTTTTATTTGGCGTCACAATCTAAACCATGATCGCGTTTTCGCGGGCTATTTACTTAGCCCCGTAAATACTTAGAAATGGTTATTTATTTATTATTAAAACAATTTTTAATTAATAAATAAATTTGAATGATGGATTTTCGTAAGTGCAGTGTAAAAGGATGCACCAGTAAAAAAAGAAATCCCAAGATTTCTTTTTTTAGTGCACCAAAAGCCAATTACTTAGCTTGGTAATTAGTAGTGAGTAATGCTAACTGTGAGGAAACAGTTGTAAAATTTATATGTGCCGAACATTTTCCACCTGAAGATACAATAAATACCTATTTGTTACCACCTGATATTCCCGATGTAGGTATTATCTACATATCTACTTTTATTTAATTTGTTGATACATAATTATTTGATTATTTTATGCTATAGTATTTGGGAAAGTCAGATTTAGTTAGATTGAAAAAGGGGGTTGTTCCTTCCATTGTTTCTTCTGTTGACAAAACGAGTAATGACATTATACATTTTGTGGAAGAATTGATGTATTTGATTTAACTATAGATCATTTCTTAGAAAATTATGATCCAATAGAATTTCCATGTTCCCTTCACAAAAGTGATGTTCTAATGTTCATAATATCTCAATATATAATTATGAGAATGCGACAATATGCAAATATGACAAACACTAATCAGATAAAAAAAAATGTTCTAAACTTGTAAATACCTAAAAATAAAAAATTTTAATTGGTAATATTATTTTACTTATTAACATGAAAACAAATTATCATATTATATCTTAGGCTGTGGTACCGCTTCACTGCACAACAGAACGTCTGAATTCAATGAAATAAAATATAATCATATAGGAATAACGATTATGACTTATGAGAAGACGGTCAGACTTTATAAGTATATTGATTCGTAGATTTTATTGCTATTAAATGAATTTATTTTATTTCCTCCACATGTACCTACTCAGAGCCAGTCTCAACCACGATTATAAAGAATCTTATATTATATATTATAAAGAATTCTTTATAATCGTGGTCTCAACTCTCATAATATCCTCCCTGTTATATTTTTAAATTGCAACAAAATAATTAAAGTTTGACTAAATATTTAGTCAACAGATGGCGTTGTAAACTCTCGATTATGGTTGTGACCCCCCACATTTACTTCTTGTACATACTTTCAGGGCCACTGATAAGCTGCTCGTTTCCAGTCCATTATATCTTAGTCCGTGCTACTTACTAATGCTTTCAGCTATATGCGCGGCGGTAGTCGACTGTGAGGTAATTCCAAATTTAACCACTGTCCGCGCTGTTAGCTGTGCATAGAATTATGATATCGGATAATCTCAATCGCGTTACATATTATTCCGTATTTGTTTGCTGTAATTCCCTAAACACAAGTATTTGTAGTCTATTCGAATGAAATATAAAAACAGTATCAAACTGAGATAAATTAATAAAATAATTTTAAAATTTTATAGTTGAGGCTTTTATAAAAAGTAATGATTTTGATCAAAGAATCAATGATTTTAGTAAGTATACATAACTAGTTATTAATTATAACTTATAAGTTTATAAGTTACTTATGTACGGCTCAGGGCATGAGCGGATAGGTACATTTTTTTTTACCGGGATATATTTATTAAGGCCACACATACCTAAAGCCTATAATTTATAGTGTGTATAAAAAAATTTAACTTCTTTTGAGTTTTATTGTTGGCACATTTACTTAACAAATCTTGTTCCATTTTTTTTCTTTTTGAAGCCCTACTTTCAAAATTTCGTTTGGATTTAATTAATAAATATCATATACATTATTTAATAAATTAAAATTTAAAACACAATTAGAAAAAAGCCATTGTCACAATGGACAATGGGAAAAGTAAAATAAAAATAATAACACTTGTTAATATTTTAAATAATACCATAGGATAGGGCATAGGCCATAGAGTAAGATTGTAAGAATAGGTAAATGATATTATTGTACTTGCTTATTTTATAGTTTATACTGTTTGTTAATGTTGATGTAAAAGAAAATGATATTTTTGACATTCGCATTAATACGCATTATTTAAAAATAGAACGAATCGAATTTATTACGATACAAAGATATGATTATAAACGTATATAATAGTAGATACGTCATACTTAGCTCTATCTAAGCCAAACATTAATTATTATTATGGTTGTTTATTTTTGTTAATCGAACATCGATTATATTATACAACAAAATAGATATGTATTTATACGGGTACCTAGGAGTTCACACAGAGGCCTCTAGGCAATAATGGAATACGGTAAAGCCGCCAGGGTGCCAACCGGTATTATACAAATTTACTTTTATCTCAGTATTATTATTTTTTTTTTTATGAGCCTCGAAGTATAATATTGACGGGTTCCTACCGAGAAAATCCCAACTCCCCGATGGGCCTATCCACCCATGTGCGGCTGCCCTATATTAACTAGTTAATACTGTGCATTGTTATGTAACTACAAGTCCGTTAGATCGTAAATTCAATATATAATGTTATTATGAGCCAATGCCCTAATGTATAATATTTTATATTATACGTTATATAGAGAAGAAAGTGAAGAACCAAGAATTTATAGTTGGTGAGTTTTTTGTCAATGGTCTATAATTAAGCGCAATTAAATGTTTCAGTTATACAATTAATATAATATACTTATGACTGTGTATAGTGTAAATATTGATATAAATATGAAATGTATCATTCGTAAAGCACCCAACAACATATTATACTTACTAGAACCTAATTCAAATTATTGCAGATCCATTGCGTACATTTATTGAAGGTTATGGAAATAAATACGGTAGGTACTTATTTAACTTGTTAAAGAACATTATAGCATAAATCACAAACGTTATTTAGAATTAACTATGTTTTTATAATAAATACTCTAAGACTATGAATTGGTACTATAATATATTCATATTTAAATACATTTTTCTAATTCAATTAAACTAATATATATTTTTTTTCTTTTTAAGCAACACTAAATTTATTTTGTAATCAATACAGAAGGGATGAAAATGTTGGCAATGGTATGAAATCTTTTAGTATTGTTACAAATTCACAGATGACAAACATTTACTGTGTTTTTTCTTACCAGGTAGATAGTGTTTGAAGTCTCAAATATTTCATGTGAGTAAATCTCATAAATATTTCATTCATTATGTAGTGAAATATTTTGGAAAAACTTACAACATTTAAAATGTTAATGCATTGAGGTAGGGTATACGGTATTGAAATCGGAACCGGGAGTGCTATTATATTGAATATTAGATTTGAGGTACCGACATGAAATGGTACACCGTAAAACTGGAATACACAGCAAAAATCAAGCATAAAAGAACACGGTGATACAGGAAAACCATAATACGGTTTAAAAATCAAGATCCACATTATCATGGATTAGTGTGAATCCTACTTATCGGTACTTCAAGCAATATCTATTTATTTTTATGAATATTATTCATTTCAGCAAAAATCGGTACAACGAAAAAAACCGTCACCGTATTACGGTTTTCCGGTTTACGCCGGTATTACGATATGTACCGGTTTACGGAATACCATTTCAACTGTATTTGTGCAAAGACCGGTATGTCGATGAAATACTGATGATACTAGTTATTACAGTCTTGTTTTCAACTATTTACAACAAAACTTTTTTCCCTGGAATTTTCTCATTTCCGACGACGAAGCATTACTAAATACTAATACTATTACTAAATATAACTAAATATAAGCTAATATACTTAAATAACTAAAATTTATTACATGTCTGTAATTTAGTAGTTGGTCGATATTTTATTTTCTTAGTTTAAATTTGAACATGTTTTTTTCATTTATTTTTTATCATAATTTATCATAAAATTAATAATACATAACACCTTTATTACATGCATGAAAACATTAACAAATGACCAATGCATCTAAAAATAAACAAAAACAAATTATATTAAAATATAAAAATATTTCATTAAATTATTAAAAACTATAGGTGGAACAGCTTAATGTTAAATGGTGAACATTAGTTGTACAAGGTAGATAAATATTATATATTTATATTAATAATATGAACTACCTAATATTGACCAATAAGTTTATAAATGTTTAGCTTTTGTCAAATTTGGTTACTATTTTTAACTAATTTTCCTCCGAACTATAACTAACAGAAAATATAGCTAATACTAATAAAAACACAACTCACAGAATTAAATAAGTTTGCACTTTTATATTCTTGAATATGAATAAGTACATAAATACAATGTATTCCTCAACACTTTAATATACATATTCTTGTATTTTGAGTACTGATGTAATATTCATGAAACTAGTTCCAATGAGAACTGTACCTACTGTGTTTGATTCCCAGTTTTTATTCCTAAACCCACGCATTCTAATTTATTACATGTAAATTTCATATTCATATTTAAGTTAAACATATAGTCATATAGAAGAGAATTTTATAACTATAGAAAAAACAATGTCAATATCGAGGTACCCTGAATTGTTCAAATTTTCATATTTTTACTGAAAACCATTTGGATATAATGACAAAATCTCAATTCTCAATTATGACATTAAATTGCATATTTTGTTTGATCAATACAAATTGTAATGCTGGTTAACATAGAGTAATGCATTCAACTCATTTACGTAATAATATAGTACCTTTTACATAAATTATGCGATCAAAATATTTATTGTTACTATTATATAATTAAGTATAATGTATTTAATTCAAAATTAAGAAACTAAATTAAGTGTAACTGTTATATTTTTATTTTTATTTTCAGATAAACTTTCAATTCCATCTGAATATTATATTGATTTTATATAATCGGGAATAAATCATTGTATTAAGTATATAACTTATGATAATTATCTAATTGCACTTCATATATTTATAAATAGTATATTATATATTATGACAGTAAAGTTTTTGTGAAGCTTCTGAGTTATTCTCATCACTCACCGTACTTTTAAGAGCACTTTTACTGTATTATTATTTATTATTTTGTTGAAATATTAATATGTACTAGACACTACTAGTGTATTTTTACAATTCGGAATAAATTATTGATTTTAAATGTCTTCATACTTGTTTTCTGTTATAACACTATATTATTATTTACAGTCGGCTTCTCATTGCACGTTGATTTGTCCTTACATGTCCGGAATAATACGCATAACTAGCGTTCGTCCTCGAGCGGGCATCGTGTACTATGACTTAAGATACTTCTGGTATATTTACACTGAGCCTAATGATTTAAATTATTTTTTTGTAATTTACAAATACTATTGTCATATTGGCTGAGACCATATTATTGCTTAGAAACATTATTTTTCGTGATATTATAAATGTTACATCTTACATGATATCTTATTTTCAAATTTTACACTATTGCTCAACAAATTATTTTTCACATTCTGATGAAAAATATGTCACTATATTAGTAAAAATACGCTCTGCTTGCATGTGTAAATATATTTCACACAAGAGTTGTAATTCTACAAATAATTTAACCAAAAATAACTATACAGATGTATGCGTAACAATTTTTTTCTCTACAATATATTGGGCTGCAGTTGTTTTATTTTTGTAATATACAATAGTCTGATAGAACTTAGCCATTCAAAATATTGTCCCCGTTGGAATTCATATAATGTGTAGTTGAAATGTATAAGACATATCAAATTTAAATTTAAGAACTTGACATTTTGAAATTACTGATTACCAATTTGCGAGTTTATAAAAGATTACAGTGGCTTCGCGGAATGCGACTAGGAGTAAGTAACGGCCACGGCTACTAGCTCCCGGATGGGTGACCACCGGGGTTCATAGTAGTTAAAAACCTTGCCACACATACACGTGTTTGCTAAATACCATAACAACCGTAACAATCGTTAAAACAACTTATTGTACCAACCTTACCCCTACTACAGTTCATAAGCCAACAAGAACATTATTCATACAGTTGTAAGGTCAACTATTGTCTACTCATAAAAGTGAACAATTATTAAAATTTTTTGAAAGATTTATAATATATTATGTCATTTTGATCTATAAGTTATAATTTGCTTTCTATCTTAGTATTTCTGTATTAAAATATACCAAATTTTTTTTGAAACCAAATCATAAATGTTTTTAAATAATATGAAATATTAGTTAGTAATGAAGATGTAAAAGAAAAAATGCGATGAAATGTCGGTATTGCCTCTTTTTCTTTGGCTAGATGTTAATATTTAACATATTATAAATATAAAATATTATCATAAATATCATAATATTAAAAAATTATAAGCACCATTGAAAAATGTTTATACTTGGGTTAAGTAAAATTTTTGGTTTCATGCAGTCAACAAAACGTTATTTACACTATTATTTTCCCAAATGGTTTACCCAGTTGCACTAAATCACATTTCGTTTCGTATTTTAGAATAAACTTATATAAAAATACCGTTGTTTAACAAATTTTTTAATATCATTCTTAATGAATATATTTTCTAAACGAAATCATTATTACTATTTTTTTGTATGTTCCTAACAATATGGTTAAACATATTAATTTGTTGTCTTTATGTCTTATGTTCTATGTAGTTGGAAATATAGATGCACTGTTAACAAAAGGAGAAGGTGAGTATATTTTATATTTTTATTACATATTATGACAAATCACATAATATTAAAATGCTTGACGTATCTTAGTTATAAATGAATTAAACACATTTTAACAATTTAAATTAATGTATACAATGTATAGAATTAGTGTTATTTTAATGAAATAGTAATCAATTCATATTGTTAAATAGAATGAGATTCTTATAAGATTGTATTTCTAATGAAAAAATCTTCAGAATTTATAATCATGATCAATATTATGACAATTATTTTCTCTAAAAATATTAAGGTTTAAGTTCTCAGCTTTTAACTTATTATGAGTTATGATCATTAGGCATGAGTAGACAATAATATCTATTCAATTTGTTTAAATATTTTATTTATTTTATAACTAGTATATAAAAGTATCACATAATATTGTAATAATTCATTGAGTATCGCAATATAATATTATTTATTCAAAGTACGGCAAATTCAACCATTGACATACATAAATAAAATAAAATACTTCTACTACCTAATTATTTCTCCTATAACTATAATAATCTGTAATCTTTAACCATTAGTAACCTTTAATAAATAAACATTTGCATCGTGAGTATCAGAATCTGTTTGAAAAACCCTCCACGTTGCACCTAAATGGGTCAATTGTTTATTTGAAACATTTAGTGACAGACTGAAACACACAAAAATATCATCATCAACGGTCCAGTCATTTAGTGAACATAGAGCGCATGACCATTAAATTGTACTAAAAAAAATAAATATTTTTTATCTTTTTATAGAATTACGAAATAACCAATTGAATAATTATGATACCGTAGTGTCCAATTTCTGTAAGTCTACAATGCTGGTAATTTATAATATAATATTTAAATACTTACTATGTATAATGTGCTATGGTTAAATATATTATAATACGTTTTACTAATACACATACATATATATCATATAATCAAAAATGTATTAATGATAACACGTTCAGCAATATCTGGAACTTAACGATATAAACTAATATTTATCGGGTATCACATAGTTATATTTACATTTAATATTAGAAAAAAAAACTAAAAATTTATAAAATAAAAATTACAATATTTCGATCTCGAGGGAAGTGGAAATCCGTTGTTGGATTTTTTTAACATGTAAAGGTGTGAATTTGTAAATTATTAGATCCAAATACTATTACTTATACACTATATACTATCACGTGCATTGCTCAAGTATTCGTAATACTGCAAATTTAAAAGTAATAAACCACTAGTTGTTAAGTTAATTGTAAATGGTAGGATAATGTAATTTGAAGTCGATAGTGGTGCTTCAGTCACCATACACTACCGAAACTCGAAAGTGATTATTGAATATTATTTTAGAAGTTAAAAATAAAAAATAAAATAGTTAAGGGTTAATCTTTTATCGGTAAATGGTGAATCTATATTATTAGACGGTCAAATAATTCAAATGATAACTCCTCGAATTATAAAAATATTAAATTACCGATGAAATTGCAACTGGAAATATTGTAAAAGTGACTTTTTTTAGCATAAAAAAAAAAAAAAAAATAAATTTAAACATGTGTCGATTTAAAAAATACACTAAATCCTTCCAGAAGAGTAGAAAAACATCCGTTGCGAAATAAGAGACAATTAAATACAATCATAATATAGCTCGAGGAAAATATATAAAATTGAACTGATTTATCGGAAGCAAATTTACAACTTAAAGTAGCCTCTGCAAGTTGACATATTTCAACTTTATAAACATATATAGTCTATAATGATCAGTTGAATACGCTGTCTGAGTGCACGCACCAGCCGTTGTCGCTAAGTCCCAGATTGGTGACCACAAACCATTCAGGATTTTCACCAATAAGTCCTTGCCACACGTAAATTTACAAGTGTTCAAACTAACCGTTTCATATTACAAACAACTTATGGCCAAAGTGATTAATTTAACTAAAATATATAAATAAATATTTATGTGTAATACAATTTATCTTTTTATAGTGATTGAACCTTTTAATGATATTTCAAGAGCAGAAGTTTTAATGGGAATGATCCGTAAGTACAAATTATAAGCTATTTACATTGTTATATTCAAATATTTTTAAATATACACTGCTCTAATAGATGTTTAAATGTATTACGATAAGTAATACAAACACAAGTTCAGAATAATCAAATATTTCTTTAATATGTAATAATGATTATACCTAGAGCGATATACATCAGGAATTAGGGAACCAATTTCTTCAAGAAATAGCGTGATACGTAAAATTGTATTTTCCTTGTATTTCTTATTGACAATACGATCACACTTGCTAACAATCGTACAAGGTACAACAATCATGTTAATTGACTTCGACATATGTTTTTTACACATATAAGTGTTAGTGGCCATTCAGTTATGATCTATAAATATATTTTCCTGTTCAATTTCTCTTATTTCTTGTTGAAATTACTTACGCAATATAAGAGTATGTGTAATTGATTCTCTTGAAATATAAAAACATTATCAAACTGAGTTATAACAATAGTATAATTTATCTTTTAATAGCTACGTTTTTTAATAATAACCATCATGATATAAGTAAGTATACATGACTAGTTATTAATAATGTTATATTTTAATATTTTATAATATATTATATATTTATAATATGTTTATATATTATTCAATATAATATCATAATAGGTATAGTATAAATACAAAAACGTATTAATAATCTAACTGAAAATGTATTAATGATAATACGTAGACCTATTTACGATAAAAACTATTACCTATCACATGCTTATATTACTACAATTGATTATTTGAAAAGAACCTAATGTTAATGTATATTTTTTTAATTCTTCATCTGGGAAGAGAAAAATAAATCACACTGAAGAGTATGATAAATTGTATTATTGTTGCATTTATTATTAATACAACGTTGAGACATAATAATAGTACCTACGGTATATATTGTTCCATATTTTTTGTTATTATTAAGAGAAATCGCTTCAACATCATAGGTTATAAGCTTGACATTAAATTTGTGCATTGTATTTTTTCTAAGATAAATTGTTACACAATATGTATAAGTTTTATAAATTTCGATTTTTTTATGATATTTGTGGTGCTTAAAAATAATATTATTTTTTTTGTTTGACATTTGCTGAATGCTTCTGCTATGGTAGGTGAAATGTTGAGGTCGGTGCCAGTCTTGGTATATTTGGAGCACTTCTCCACTATGTGCTTGATGGTTGATGCAATGTTGTAAGATTCACATATTGGTTGGGCTTCTATACTGATTAGTCATGAGCGGGTGAGGAGAGAATGCCCGATTCTCCTACATGTGATTGCAATATCTTGCAGCCGGTTGAAATTAGGAGAAGTATTACACTTTCAATTGCTTTTTTTTTATATGTTTAAGTTTATTAGACTATGGTATTGAGTTTTAAAAATTTTGCAAATATGAGAAGATATTTTGATGGATTTGAAACCTAACCTTTATGTCGAGAGTGGATATGTTGTTTATTGTAGGGCTTGATATGGTTTTCTTTGCCTCCAAAAACGACCATCCAAAAAAATGACCGACTGTTTTAATTATGTGTAATAATTGTGTATTAGATCAAAATATAAAAATAGTAACGAACTGATGTTTATGTACCTAAATAAATAGTATAATTATTTTTTTATAGCCACTACTTCAAATATGTTAATGGAATCCTCTATCAAATATTTTATTTGTAAGTATACACAGTACTAGTTAGTCATAGTGTAATATTAAAACATTGTATAATGTTTACTGTGCCTTTGGAGTTATATCTGATTGAATATTTAACAATAGTTAAATCAAATATGAATACACATTAATCATACATTCCAAAACACATTATTGATAATACTTTAGATTGTCACAAAGAAATTGTTACCCACCGGCTATCAAATAGTTATATTTGTTCGAAAAAAGCGCTCTTAATGTACAGTTATACAGTTATTATTACATTATATACAGTTATACAATTTATTTATAACTCCATATACATTACCTCAATGATTTGTACTTTAAAATATGGTAATACGCAATAATATAAAAAGAAAAGAACAATTGATCTATAATGGAATATATTATGTTGTAAATTATATTAAATAATGATAATAATAATAATTCAAATAATGGTGGACGTCTCAACAAATCTGAATGGAAAAATACTCGTAGTGATAATAATAATTAGTTTACTAATACGCTAATGTAATGTGTATTAGCGTTATGAACGTCAACACTAAAGTTGTATTCTTTAATGATACAACAACCACGTGCACTAACAACCGTTAAAGGATAATGCTCGTAAGTAGCATTTAGTTGTAAAAATTTACTGTTGTTGATACCATTAATTATTTTGGCGTAATGTGGGAAGCTCACTTCTACAAAATGTCTTCAAAATTTGATCAAGGTTTTTTTTTCGATTTTACAAAAATCAAACCAATAGATTAATACATTCCACTCAGTACTTTTTGCAAAACAAGGGCTGGCAAACAATAGGTCAATATGAGATAATTTCCCGTTTATAGGATTAATGCTGCAAGTTCAAGGCATTAAGAATTACTGCGAGATGGATGGTAATTTTTCATTTTTTTTTCCAACATATTTCCCATAACCGAACAGATAGGTTATCTATTGTTTGTATTTTTTATCCTCCCCCAATTTTGTGGCTGCTATATTCGCCTATTAGTATGGAAGTTGTACTGATTTTCCCTGATTTATTAATTTCAATTTATTTTGTTTTCTATAAAGTACATTGATGTATTTTTATATTTTTGTTTTCATATTCAAATTTATGATGCTATCATTGGGGATAGAGAAGTTCAGAAAGCTGAAAGAGGGTTTTGCATTTTAAAATTGATTAAAATGCCATTTTACTGTTAGTAATTTTAAATCTGATTCGTTCCCTTTTCATTATAAAAATATTATGTCCATGTAATATGAATTCGCTTTTTTTGTAGGTAGATTCTATGCTTGTGGTTTTGAATTTAATAACTGCAGTCGATATTTTTGCCAACATATTTATTGTGATGGTATGAATATTATTTTTTTTTTTGAGATGTTAGTCATTATGTAGTTTTCGTTGTAGTTTTAGTTTTGTTTTTGAAGGATATAACTTTAAGGCTTTATCACTCATTTTAAATATGTTTTGGGGTCAATTAGAAATCGATAATAGAAGTTACGGCTACGACACGATTGAGCATAAAAAGCTCTGCAACGTTGCCATTTTCAATTTTGAAATGTATTATACAAAAAAATGTATTTAAATAATTATAATAATTCAAAATATAACATAGTATATAAATCTGTTTGATAATTATAAAATAATAATAATAATAGTTATGACTTATGACTTATGAAAATAATAAAATCAAAATATTTATAAATCAAATTGATATACCTTGGTATCTGTTTCCAAGTTGGCTTAAATATACTAATAAAGATTCCGTATTCTTACGATTTAAATACTGGTTGCAGGCTTAAATATTAAATTCAATTTTTTTTATTTCTTTAGCGGATTGTAATTTTCTGGGCTCACGGCTGGCGCAGATATAATAATAATTGGTGTAATAATACGTGAAAATAATAAATTACAAAATGTGAATTTGGCAACAATTTTCTATGCTCAATCGTGCTTTACTGGAAGTTACGATGTTGCCATTGGGAGTTTGACAGGTTCGATATACTCAAGCGTTGAATGATAGTACGTTAAAATGGAAACAATCGTTTTAACTATTTTTCATCACCACTGACGTATATTTATAATTTGTATGAAACCTAGGGGTCTTAGTGGCTACTCAGTTCTGATAAATAACTAAATGTTCATTTAATTTGACTATTTATTCATTTTGAATCATAGTTGACGTATCAAAACATCCTGTAGCCATTCTCATTTTTGCATTCCATAATTCGAGTGAAATGTTTTGGTTAGATATTCGATCCATTGCTGAAAATTATTTGTCATACACCATTGTATCAGTCTAACTGAATAATATAATTCGCCTTTTTATAGATGACATTTTTAAACAAAACAAAGATTTTGATACCAAGTGGATTTTTATAGTAAGTATGCATAACTAGTTAGGTATATTTTTACAAGTTATTTATGTGTGGCAGCGGCTACCATGAAGTCAATGTTATGCATAATTATATCTCTACATGTCCATTGGGTTATACATTCAATATCTGTTGTAATGAGCATATGGTCCAATATAGAATATTTTGTTTTGTGTGTTATATGGAATCGAGAGTGAAGAATCGAGAATTAATAATTAGTGAGTTATTTTGTCAATGGTCTATAATGAAGCACAACAAATGTTTCAATTATGAAATTCATGTGTACTTATGACTGTGTATAATTTAAATATGAAAAGTATCATTTACAAAGCACCAAACAATAAACACTTACAACCTAAATCAAATAATTTCAGATCCATTTCGTAAGTTCATTGAAGAATATGGAAATAAAGACGGTATGTAATTGTTTAACTTGTTAAAGAACAATACAATATAAAACTGACTCGTTATTGAGAATTTGTTATCTTATCATAACACATGCTTAAATCATAGCTAACTAACTAAACTAACTATATAAACTTAGAATTTTGACAAAATTAGTAGAAATCATGAAACTTTTCAAAGTATATTTAATTAAAAATTCATAAAAAATGTTCTATTCATATCTAAGATTTGAAAATTTAAAACAAGATTCTTGACATGTTTGTGTACCTTTATCAAACAAAATAAGTTCCACCGGAAAGTCAATTTAATTTTTATGACTGTTTGAAGTTAAAATTTTTGCAACATTGGATATTCACTCGATTTCTCTTGTAGCGATTTATTTATTTTGATTTTATTCAAAACAAACTACTGTAATAAAATGTTCAAATGTTCTGATTTGTAGTAGGCTGTTGGCGGAAATTTCCATTTTCCTTTTTGTTTTCAATTTTTTCTATAAATACATTGTATTGGTTGGGTCAAAAATAATGAAAATTTATTACAAGACTTATGATAACTTGTTACAATAGCTGTTGAAAAATATTAAAAATATATATGTACTTTTTTTTTTAGCATTTAAAGTTCAAATGATGACAATATTTATCAAGTTTAAAATTGAACATTATTTAGTAGTTAATATTTAGTAGTTAATATTTCTAGTTAAAGATTGAAAATTTAAAAAAAGGTTCCACTTACACATTTTTTTTATAACTAAGAAATCTAAAAAAATATACAAGGACAGTTATTATTTACAGACATATTAATTTCAAATCTTACATTATTCAAAAACGAATAACAGGAATAAAATGTTCAAAATATTCTGACTCGTTTTAGGCTATTGACGGACATTTTAATTTTCCTTGTTCTTTAATTTTTCTTTTCTATAAATGTCAATAAAATTTTGTTGGATGGGTCCTCTTAGACATGTTATGTACAAAAGGGTGACATCCACTTACAAGGTTTTTTTTTTAAGCTCCAGGTTTTTATACATCACAAAAGGCATTTTGTGATGAATACAGGATGAATGAAAATGTTGACATTAGTAAGAAATATTTTAGTATTGTTACCAATTCACAATTCACAAGTATTAACTGTGTTTTTCTGATTATGTAGATAGTGTTTGAAGTCTTCAACATTTCATGTGAGTAAATAATATCATAAATATTTCTCTCAATGTGTTGCGAAAGATTTCACATGAACATGAAACATTTAAGCATTTATGCATTGAGTTAGTTTTGACGGTATTTAAATCGGAAACCGGTATTGCGATAGTATTAGAAATTAGATTTTAGGTATCGGTATGAAACGGTATACCGTAATATCGGCCGTAAACGGCAAAATTGAAACATATACCGGAACACCGTGATACCGGAAAAGTGAAAACCGTTATATGGTTTAATAATCAAGATCCACAGTATCACGGATCAGTGTGCATCTTCCTTGTCGCTACAGAAACAATATGTATTTTTTTTATGAATATTAATTTCAACAAAAAAACCGTCGAACATTGGTATAACGATGCTACGATAATTATGTAAAGGACAAAGGTTTACGGAATACCATTTCAGCGGTATTTGAGCAAAAATCGGTATACTGATGAAATTCTGATAATCCCTACTAAATATTAAGGTCTCGTTATAGATTTTTTATAGAAAAACTTTTTTTCCCTGGAATCTTCTCATGATTGACGACGAAGCATATTACTACTACTATTCATGTAACTAAATATAAGCTAATATACGTATATAACTAATAATTATTACATGTCTGTTTGTAACATTGTAGTTGGTCGATATTTTATTTTTTTTAGTTTAAATTTGAAACATGATTTTTTTATTTATTTTTTATCATAATTTATCATAAATGTAATAATATATAACACCTTTATTACATGTATGAATAAATTAACAAATTACCAATGCATCTAAAAATAAACAAAAACAAATTGTATTAAAATATTGAAAAAATTCATTAAACTATTTCATTAAATTATTAAAAACTATAGGCGGACCAGCTAGATGTTAAATGGTGAACATTAGTTGTGCAAGGTAAATAAACATTATATTAATAATATGAATTATACCTAATATTGATCAACAAGATTTTAAATGTTAAGCTTTTGTCAAATTTGATTATTATTCTGAACTATTTTTCCTCCTAACTATAATTAACAGTAAATATAGCTAATACTAACTAAAAACACAACTCACGGAATTAAATAAGTGTGCACGTTTATATTCTTTAACAAGTACATAAATATTATATAGTACTAGTTATATTATTTTCTATACTTATGTATCAATTGTTGAGCTGTAATAGTTACTACTGGAAGCTCTTTAAAATAAAAATAAAAAAGTACGTAAATACAATATATTCCTCAACACTTTAATAAACATATTCATATATTTTGAGTACTGATGTAATATTTAAGAAACTAGTTCAAATGAGAACTGTAAATATTCAGTTTGATTCCCAGTTTTTATTCCTATAGACCCACTCTAATTTAATACATGTACATTTTATATTCATATTTAAAATAAATATATAGTCATATAGAAGGGAATTTTATAATTATTTTTTGAATTGCATATTTTGTTTGATCAATAATAATAGTAATGCTGGTTGACATAGTTAAAAATTATAATGCATTCAACTCATATACGTATTATAGTACCTTGTACATAAATTATGCGATCAAAATATTTATTGTTATTATAATATAATTAAGTATAATGTATGTAATTCAAAATCAAGAAACCAAATTAAGTGTAACTGTAATATTTTTATTTTCAGATAAACTTACAACTCCATTTGAATATCATATTTTTTGTACTCGGAAATAAATCATATTATTATTTATCTTAGCTACATGATAATTATGTAAATGCAGCTGTTATATTTATACATAGTATATTATATATTATGACAGAAAAGTTCCTGTGAAGCTACTGACTTATTGTCACCACTCACCGTACTTTTATGAGCACTGTTACTGTATTATTATTTATTATTTTGTTGGAATATTATGTAATAGTGTATTTTCACAATTTGAAATAAATTATTGCCTTTCAATTCCTTCATTTTTGTTTTCAGTTATAACTCTATATTATTTTCTACAGTCGGCTTCTCATTGCACGGTGATTCAACCGTACATGTCCGGGTTAATACAAATTATTAGCGATCGTCCTGGAGCGTTCGATGATTAATGACAACAACGGCGTCGAAATATGCGTCTGCTCTTATCAGGTTGCCTATCACACAATAGTTGTTATAATTTGAAAAAAAAACTTATTGCATAGGAGTCTGCAATGAAGTACCACATTTTACGTCTTTGCTGTCCTTGCTATCATATGTAGCACATACCTAGGTAATATTTATACTAGTGAAGTATCGATAGTTTTCTTTCCATGACAAATTTTTTTGTAGCGGTTTCGTAACACTTTATGTAACGTAATCTTTTTTCGATGCTATGTCCCAAAGCAATGACATGAAATGTCAAAATAAAAAATGATGTTGCTATTGGTACAACTGAGTGTTCAAACATTTTGAAATTGTCTTTTCAAAATAAAGAAACAAGTATTTTTTTATTTTTTGAAATCCCATTTCATCGAATCCGGACTAGTCGACACAGACCGGTTCGCCGTCGGACTATGCGCCGAAGCCATTTCGCTGAACCTCCCACGACATATCATTAGAGATTGATATTATACAACAATACTAAGGAATTTTTCAATAACTTTGATATGTTCCTCAATTTAAAATTAGGAGCTAGAGGGCTAGAACAAAATGTTTTATAGCAAATATTTTTTAATTAGATTATTATTTATTATTTCTAATGGTGTTTACGACTGACTTTAATTATTATTCGTTTATATGAAACATTATACTATTTTATATTGTAGGCAAAAATAAAGTTAATACTAATATGTTTATAAGCGCATGCAATTACCCAAAAATTCTGGGAGGCTGAAGCACACCCATGACCCCCCTCCGTTAGTTACGACTATGATTTGTGCGTAATATGAACAAAGTCCAGCAAAACAACAATTTTAGGAAAATTTTCATTCAACATATGTTGTATGTGCGGTCTACGTTTACGGCTTAATATTATATGATAGGAATTATGAAAATATGATAGATTTAATATTCTTTTTTAATAAACACATCTTTATAAAAACGATTTTATTTTCAATATGAAAAAATTATTTTGGAATACCTATTATTTTCTAGGTAATAAAAATGAATTATCTAAATGAAATCTAAACTATCACTGTTAAACCATTGAAATCATTGATTATAACATATTTATTTAGGTATTAATTAGGGAATTGATTAATGTATGGTGTCATAGAAGGCTTCACGTAATACCAACATACATCATAGGTAAGTCGTAGGTAAGTTTTTATGATTTATATTTGTTGACGAGGCCCATTGACCGTAGCGACGTGGCATTATATACGTATATACATCATTGTATGCTTATAAATTATAAGTAAATAAACAACTAAAAACACGAAAAAGTTAAAGTGAAAGTTGATGTCAACAGTTAAAATAATCGCGTCGAATTTGAAACTACTATTTTTTCGAATTAATAATATTGTAATGAAACAATTTAAGATATAATGTATAGATTACTAAACAAAGCTTTTTATTTGATGCCCAGTGTATGTCTTCGTAGCAATATCCTATGTTTTTTTTACAAGTTTAAGATGGATATCATTGTTCAATAAAGCTGATAAGTCCATAAATCCAGTTAGAGGTTCCGACACTAACAAAAAAGTTAGATGCAGACTGATGGTTCGGGAAAATGAGGACAATCATATCTAAAAATGTCGGCATCTCTTCCCCCAATGTGTTGTGAATGTGTACTTGAAAGTTGAAACTGAGCGATTACGGGACATAATACCAACACAACTATTTCAACTATTTATAAAGGCTCAAGAAAAAAAAAACTAAGAATGTTGTTTATCATAAAGCATTAGAATAATAAACACTTTTTTTATAATATTTGTTTTATTAATTATACCAATATGAATTCAACATTCATAATTAAGACAGGACAACGTCTGTCGGATCAGCTAGTTAATACTTATATTATCATACTGATCTGGTTTAGCCGTGGGGTCCGTGTTTAATTACTATTATATACATAATATTGTTGGGCCATCTTTGATATTATTTTTATATTATTTGTGTATTATTTAATGTTGTATTGTGTGTTATTTAAATTTGTATAATAGTACAACAAGTTCACCAGTATTAGAAAAATTATTACCGTGTTATTGAATTATCCTCCTACCATTAGTTTTTAGCCTACACACATTTATGCACACCCACATACCCTCCACACACTAGCGCTCTCGAGTTTTGCTCGGTGGACGGCGATCCTGTCCACCTCATATGAGTAGCTATACATAGTACATACACACAAATACACATATTTGTCGGTTAATAGGGGTGTAAAATGAAGAACTTTTTTAACCGGGCCTATCATGCATCGTACCCAGGCCGCAAACAAAAGTTATTTCAAAGTTCTTAGCATTGTTGTATGTCAATCTTTAAAAATATATCTTGGGGAGGTTCTCTAAGGGGTGTATAGTTCGGTGGCGAAAAAGTACGTGACGAATCGGTCTGCAGAGAAACGGCCGCGGCGAAATGTCCTAGCTCCCCATTTCAAAAATCCATAATTGATGAAAACCCTCGTGTACAACGACATACGATATGTATAGTATACATATACCGAGAACAATGATTTTAATTATGCAATGCAATTATATACTATGTTATATGATATCTTATTTTCAAATTTTAAACTATTGCTCAAAAAAATATTTTTTGTATTCTGATGAAAAATATGTCGACATAAGTAAAAATACGCTCTGCTTGCATATGTAAAATATATATTTCACACACGTGTTGTAATTCTACAAATAATTTAACTAAAAATAAAGACTCAGATGTATGCTTAGCTGTTTTTATTTTTCTACAATATTCCGCAGTTGTTTCATTGTTGTAATATACAATTTAAAGTACTTACAGAAATGCATTGATGCAAAAAATTTATATTTTTTTAAATGTCTGATAGAACTTAGTCTATCAAAATATCATCCACATTGGTATTCATATAATGTGTATTTAAAATGTATAAAATATATCAAATTTAAATTTATGAACCTGACATTTTGAAATTACTAATAACCAAATTACGAGTATACAATCTTTAAAAGAAGATTACATATTTATAGTAAATATTCATTTTTAATTTTAAATTAATTAATCACCAGTGATTGGTTGTCAAAAAAATCAAAACCAATAAATGAAACGACCCTGAAAACAATATTGATATAATATAGGTTCATATTATGATGTTTACATTAAAAGAGTGTTTGAAATATAAATGAATAGATTAAATATTTTTTTTAATCACTGTTGGGTGCAATTCGGTGACTTCGAGGCATTTCATATTTGCGCCTGTGGTTGTTGGATGTATGATGTGAATGTGAAGTATTGGCTACAATACCAATTGTAGCCAATGCCGTTTTAAGGCCCTGCGCTAAAAATACAAAGTATTTTAAAATGCAACGATTTATGTATTATATTACAGATATAGTTTAAATTTAAAATTTGACAAGGTTTTACTGTTAATTAATAATTATTTTCAACTTAGTATGAAATACTTATACAACAGCGTACATCATAGACCATGGTAATATAAGCGAATAGCATTCTATATAGTATACTGAAGAGAGAACAGATGAATATCAGGTGCAATTATAATTTAATATATAACAAAAATATAAGTTTATGCAATAAACCTTGTTTTACATTTTTAACACTTATAGCAACGAAAATTACAAATGTATACTTATATTTATTACCAAAATCATAAATGTCTTAAAAAAATATGAAATATTAGTAATTACGAAGATGTAAAAGAAAAAATTCGATGAAAGGTCGGTTGTCCTTTTCTTTAGGATAGAAGTTAATATTTGACATATTATAAAGACCAAACCATATCATAAATATAAGAATAATTAAATATTATATACGCTATTGAAAAATGCTTATTCTAAGGTGTCGGTCGATACATAATCTTTTAGGTTTCATGTAGACAACAAAACGTTACCCACACAGCAATGATATGTTTATACAATGATAAATAAATATTTCAAAAAAATATTTAATGATTAATAAATTATAAGATTTTTATTGATAATACATTTTTATATATTATCTAATTCCTAATAAATATTGATTGAACCCTTTGGTTAATTATTAATCAAAATCAAAAATAAATATTTAATAAATATAAATTATTACTAATAAATTTATATTTATTTGTGATTTTGCAATGGTTAATAAATGTACCATCAAACTTAACTTACATTGAATACCAGGAAAACAAATGTTAAATAAATATAAAATAAACAACTGATATTAATATTAATTAAACATTTTATTCTTATTAATGCCAAACAATAAAAATGGAGTAATTAATTTAGTTATTTTTTTCAATTTGCCTCTTCAGGTTAAATGGAGCTTGAGCAAGTACATATTTAATAATGTCTTCCATTTCATTTTGAGTACCGTGTTTAAACTTTTCTTGAGTTTTTATGGCATCTAAAAATTAAATAAGAAAAAATGTAAAAAATAAATATAGCTAAGTATATTCATTATAAATAGTACCTAAACAACTAGAACATACACAGTAACTTATTTTTGCAGATTAGGAGCAAAGATTTTTTATGAAATTATCCAATCCTGATACTAGATTTATAAAACCTGTTATTACATGGCATTTACAACACTAGAATGTTTGTTTGTATGAATGTTATTGTATAGTATATTATACATTTTATTAGTTAAAATTAATATTTATATAAATATACAAACAATTTTTTATTTATAAATTATTTAATTTTTATTTCAAGTTTCATTATTGTCTTACAAATCTTACTAAATTAATAATCATGGTGCACCCACCCCTAAATTTTGAAAGACCATTACTTAAAAATGATGCATTCCCCACACCGTTGCCTACTACATAATAAAATCAATGTTTATATTGTATATATATATATGTATATAGTCATAATATATCTTACCAAATATTACGGAACAAGTTGCTAAATTTGAAAATTTCTGTTTTCCTTTCTTCCCAGTATATGAGAAGTCTTTCAATAACTCATCTTTAAATAACTTAGCCATAAGCCTTTTTACCATAGATTTAACATTTTTTCCACCAATATAAGATAATTCATTCACCTAAAAAATGCGTAAATATATTATAATAATTATTTTATATGTTATAAACCCTATAAAGGCAAAACTTTAAAATTTAAAAACCTAGGATCAATCACCATCATCTCCCTCATGATACAGCTAATATTTACAATATACATACAACTCATCCTTTATACCAGTGTATCTCAATCTGTGGTAAGGCGTACCTCTAGGGGGAACTCAAAAATTTTTAAGGGGTACAAATCTGGCCAACATGTATGTAAGTCTTTAAATTTTTTTATATATATTTTAGTTTNTATATATAAAACAGATGTATTTATATTCTTGGTAAACGGCTATTCTACTTCATAGTAAGTACCGTTTCAATTGGCGCCCAACAAGAGGATCTTAACACGACTTGAAGACAGCACGGAAAATCTCCCAACGGTCCACGATGGTTGGCCGAAGGAAGGGAAATCAATCTGAACCTGTGGACAACCTAATACCAACTATGGAACAATTCAGGCAGCTAGAGCGAACGATGAACCTAGCAAATACAAAAATTACGGAATTACATCAAGACAATATAGAGCTACGCAAAACTATTGATGAATTAAAGGCGACATCTGAACAGCAGTGTGAAATATTGCGACAACTTATCAACGACGCAGAATCAAAATTTATAGTTGAAACAGCAAGACAGGACAGACTGATTAAAAACATTACCGAATCACCAGAAAGAGTTAGGGACGTAATTCACCGACCACAACCAGTGGAAATTAACATGCCGACATTCAGTGGAGAAAGACCATCGGACCATCCGAAGAAGTTTCTAAAAGAAATCAACACGTACTTTACACACAAAAAAATTGCCGATGAAGATAAAATATTGGTAATCGAGAACTGTCTACAAGGAAAGGCAGCTAAGTGGTTTGGTATGATCAAAGATGCCACACCGAATGAAGAAACATTCAAGGGGCTATTCTTAAAACATTTCTTTTCGGAAAACACTCAATGGGAAATTTTTATAAAATGTACCGAGGCCGGCAAACGCCCAATTCGAACTAATTACCAAGAACATTTTCATTATTGGATGTCCGAACTCAGATTTTTAGACTCACCAAAACTAAACGAAGATCAGGCAATAAACCTCATTGCAAAACACTTCCCAATCGCCATTCAAGCTTACATTCAAACAACCCAAGAAAGAAAATTTATAGATATCTGGGAAAAACTTGGCGAGCTAGAAAACAACGACAGGTCGGATCGACAAAATATAAAGACCGGAGGGTCAGGATGGAGGAGACCCAATAATGACCAAATACCGATTGCCCAGATCAATAACAGACAACCGAATTATTTACAGCCAGAAAAGAAGGCAATGATCAAAACAATTTGTATTGACGATGAATTAACCGATGGTGAGGTTGAAGGGTCACTTAATCAAGATGAATCAAAAAACGAATACAGGGAGACTTTGGAAACGGAAGACCAATAGTCAAACATCCCGACACTTCCAAAAAACAAATAAAACGAATTTCGTATAGAAAACAACACAATAAGTCCCAACCACACGATAAAAAGAGTAACGAAACGTCAATAATCACTGCAAGTGAACTGACAAGAGATGAAAACTATGAGATACAACTAAGCAATGAAAAAAACGGTTGTCCTTACATAAACGTAAAAATACACGAACAACAATATGAGATGTTAGTGGACTCGGGAGCCGAAATTAGTGCAATATCCACTGATTATGAAGCGGCGATATTGAAAACTGATAGATCAATACCAACCCTTCCACTGACGGGAATGATAATCCATAACGCGACCGGGGACAAGGCAATAAAAGTAAATAGACAATTACTAATTCCAATGTCAGTCAATAACAAAATAATACAAACCTCGTTCATTACAGTGCCATCACTGAATGAGGGAGGAATAATCGGTAACGATTTTCTTGAGGCATACAACGCTAAAATTGACTTTGGGAAGAAAACGGTGACAATTATAATCGAACAAGAAGAAATGAGAATACCATTTGTGAACAAACTTAACGGCGCACCTATGCATTTGAAGACAATACAATCACAAGTGTCAAAAGAACCTATTTGTCCGAGGATGATTAATACACATTCACCTTCGGAACAAAATTATTGGCTGCAACTTGTTTGCGCACAATCCATAATTTTTACCTGAAAAATCGGAACTCGTTTGCGCACACGGTTATATTAAATGTACAACTGGTTTGCGCACACGAAAATAATACATGCCTGTATCGGCTAGTCGCGCGGTATAAAACCCGGTGTATGTTATCGGCCTTATCGTGGTTTACGACTATCATAAACCATAGTGTTATACAAACGATATAATATAGACCTAACGGCTAACACAGTACGTCTCGAGAACTTATAGTGTGCGTATATATAATTTTGTGACTCTAACCTATATTTATTGAACATGGATTTAGAAATTAGTGAAGTTTTTGAATCGCGACGAGGAAATACTTGTATTAGTATAAATAATTTTAAACTCACTAAATATCGTGTTTTAAAAAGTGGTGATTTTTATTTTCGTTGTACCAATAAAAAATGCAATGGCTTGTATGTTGTAAATAAACTATACACCAAAGTAATTCAAGTTATAAATGATCATAGTAAACATAGTGAGTATTCAGCAAATGAAATTGAAAAAGAGATGATTCGCAGTGTTGTGAAACGTAAAGCTGAAACAGAGCTGCACATACAACCGAGTAAGATAATAAGACAAACACTTAATTTAAACCAAGGTAATAATCTTAAACATAGTGATATTCATTTACTAAGAAATTCTATGTATGCCGCCAGAAAAAAACAGTTTCCAACTCTTCCAAAAAATATAAATGAAGCAATTAATCAGATTAGGGAAATGCAAGAAAATTTGTTATTTAAAGGCGAACAGTTTATTTATTTAAGTAAAGACGAAAATGTAGTAATTTTAACTTGTCCAAAAAATTTAAGTGTCTTATGCAATGCTCAACACGTTTTTGGAGATGGCACATTTGATTATTGTCCAAAATTGTTTAACCAGTTATACACGATCCATATTTATCAAAATCATTTTTATGTGCCGGTAATTTTTTGTTTTTTGAAGAGTAAGTCAATTTCAACGTATAATACAATGTGGATAACAATTCAGGATCTTTGTGTTCATACGCTTAACCAAGAACTAAATATTAAAGAGTTTCATGTAGATTTTGAAATATCCGCACATAATGCTTTACTAAATCTTTATCCCGATTGTAAAATTGTGTCTTGTACTTTTCATTTAGCTCAAAGTTGGTTTCGGCACATTCAAAGTAACAAACAATTATTACTTGAGTATAATAACAAAAATTCCAATATTGGCAATTGGCTTAAAAGTTTTTTTGGTTTGCCGTATTTACCTCCAGAAGAAGTAAAAGATGCCTTTACACAATTAATATCCGATTGCCCAACGTCAGATTTTTCATTTTCCGACTACGTTCTTGAAACGTA
>NW_019100568.1:40034-41577 GCF_001856785.1 Myzus persicae | reverse complement strand
ATACACCAACCATCAAGACTGGTTCACAGAGGATGCCGGAAGGTGCATAAATATAACCCCGTGACCGCTGATGAGTACCGTTCCGTTGTGCATCGCAACAATTAGTATATCACATTATACTGTTGAGCGGTGAAATAATTAGACTGGTGTCCACCCTAACCTTACCTAACCCGAAGAGCTGCAGAACTACACTAATCGCATATTCCTCCGTACTAGGGACCAACATTAATTGCCAATTGGTCGAAACTAGTTGGACTAGTATTATTAACGTCCGAATCGAGACGCCTCAACCCACCGATACACTGTCCTGATCAACGACCAGTACTGCCCGCCGTTAGAGCCCAGCCACCACAATCAACATTCGGCTACCCAGGGGCCAGGACCAACGTGAATCAACGCAAGATAAATGATTTATAACATGTTTTCCTTGTTACACGTTTCATTTAATTTTCAAATCACATTAAGTAGCATAATCCACTTAAAAAGAACATAATATTGTATAGAAATAAAATAAAAATGTGAAGAAACAACATACAATAAATGATAATAATTTTCATAAACAACAAAAAATTAAGTGTTCGTTATTAATTATAACAATGTCGTCGACAGGTAAGAGCACAACTCATTCGTTTTGAGACATTTCTGAATGAACCAATGTCCAACATTACATCGCATTTAAGACTAAAAGCCGAGAAAATTCGTGAAGCACGGAGCAAATTATAATAAGCATTCCCGACTACATTTATGTCGTATACCCTTCATTTACGCATAAGGGCAATATTGACTTTCTTATCAGAGGTGACCTAACTTATTGGGGCATAATGTGCGATGAGCAGTTCAAAACCCAAAACGGTCCGTAATTATAAAATACGTTTTTCGGAAGCGTTGTCGTAGACATTACTGCGACAAAATTAATTACCAGAAAATTAAAATCGTGTTTGGTAACATCACAAAATCAATACCTATGGTTATAGAACAAAATAGATTAATTTTGGAAAATGAAAGAAAAGTCGTCGAAGCATAATTTCACTGACAAAGAAAGACCGTGTAAAACACATTTTAACGAAAAAATTGCAAAAAATGAGAAAGGCAGATTTATATAGTTAAACTACTATTGTAGGCATTCAAATCACATACATTTCGCATACCCTTCATTTACGTATCCGGGTTATATTGACGTTCTTAACAATAACATTGTTATATAACAAAATAGAGTTGTTTGGGAAAATGGAAGAAAAGTCGCCGAAGCATAATTGGCACCCACGAAGAAAGTTCGTGTGAAACAAATTTTAACGAACACCTCGCTAAAAATGAGAATGGCAGATTTATAGTTGAACTACCATTCAAAGAGAATTTTCATCAGCTGTGTACCTCATACGCCTCAGCTGTCATCTCCACGAAGATTTCTATTACAGAAAAATTGTTAACAAAGAATCCCGAATAATATATAAAATGTATATAAAATAAATAAAAATAGAAATACATTTCTATATAATGTATTATATAAAATGTTTATGAGAGCATACGAAAGTCTCAATCATAT
>NW_019100568.1:13093-37982 GCF_001856785.1 Myzus persicae | reverse complement strand
TACTATTTTATTCAAGAACGTATAAGTTTTATATCTTACGAAGTTACGAAAGTCATATTTCTTCACTAGGCACGGCAAGTTATTCATCAACTAGAACTCTGCTACTAGTTCGTTTTCATTTTAATAATAGGATAATACACAGGGACTAGTTACCATTACTGATTAGCAAGTGTGTTTATTTTATTTCAATATTTTAAAAATATTGTTCAAATCAATTATTTTTATTACTAATCATTTATAATTTATTAATTCCTGAAGTATTGTGTTTATGAAAATAAAGTTAATAGTTCTCCTAATTTTATGTTTTATTCGGTTAAGTTAAAATTGATTAGAAAAACTTACAACTGACTTATATTTTATTTACTTAAATCGCTAGTTTTCTGGTTTTAAAATAATAAAAAGTAAATGTTGTAAATGTATACAAGTAGTCTGGTTTTTAAGCTAGTAAATTTATTTTTTGATAATAGTGTTTTTAGCGAGCATTAGTTCATATTACCATTTATTATTCTTTTAAGATGGTGTCGAACGGATCATAATTGTTTAGTTTTGATCACCACATAAATTCCGCCATGTAAGAGTCTCAAAAATGTATGTCTGTGCCGGTATATTGGTTTGTTATATTATTGATTATTAGGTACCTAAAAGTAATTGTAGATATTTTCCTTTGAATTATGAACATTATATAATATATATATATATTTTTTTTATTAAACTTCAGCCTGGTGACTAAGGCTATTAGCAAGTTTTTGGGGGTTATGAACTGTGGTAGGGGTAAGTTTAGTACGGTAGGTCGTTTTTTACGATTGTTACGGTTGTTACGATAGGTGGCAAACACGTGTATGTGTGACAAAAAGTAATATTATGAATTGAGGACTCCATTTAAAAAATGGTCGCTATGAAAATCAATATAGCCAATATTATATTCCACTTCATATTTATTATTTATTGAGAAAAAATACTAAATAGTCTAAAATATTTTAATTTGTAGGTACGATCAGTGCCGAGTTTAAGCGTTCAAATAATGAAATCCATCATAAGAGGAGACTCGTTCAAAATGTATCAGTGACATACTTACTTAAGTATTCAAGAACTTTTACAGTAGGTTTTCAAATAACGTGAAACCCTAATCTTACCAAAATGTGAAAACTAAAAACTAATATTGTTAAAACAAAGTTTAGATAATCATAAAAAAAAATGCCATATAGTATATTGTATTATACATTATAATGAGGTTGATTCGCCAAGCATGTTCAGTGCTCACCCCCATTTTTCCTTCAATAAAGAATTTATTCAAATTATGGCTTTTGAATTTTTTAAATATACAATATGAAAACTAACTCAAGTTCTTGAATGCGCTTGAACTACTGATGTGCCTTATGGTGGTACAAACTTCAGTTTTTCAAATGAAAATCCTCTCTTTTACTATAATTTATTTAGTGGACAATTTTTTTTGTGAAATTGTTTATGTAGGTATCTATTTCAAAAGTTGAATGATAAGTTTCGTAGCTATTAAAATGTTTGTGCTACGGGTCACAATTTACGATACTGTTGAAGTATCCATTTTATGGTTCCGATGCTATCGCCTGTCTATGTATTATGATTGAACTTGAAGTTATTCCCTCGTGATTTTTAAATCGTTACTAAAACAGTATGGCAATTGGCAGTTAATATGACCGTGCAAAACGATTTTACGTTTATCGAATCCTTACCCTGAACGAACAATTTAAATCTATTTACGAATATAAAATAATATTTATTGCCAGGGTTCTGGACTTATAGCACTTAAAAACCGTAAAATGTGCATACATTTTTTTTAAAAATGCATTTAATATATTTATTATAATTTATTATTTTATTAATAATTATTAATTACAATTAGTGTACTTAATATAAAAAATTTTAAAAAAAATCTACTGATTGTTAACTTGTTTCTTAAATTTCTGAGTTTTTTGAATTTTATTCGTCAACTATATAATGATTGGAAAAATTAAAAATTAAATTTTTCATTTAATTCAATAAATAAATAATTTTACATTTACCGGGAATACCTTGAGTTTCAAAGAACGTTTAATAACTGCAAATTGCAATGTATTAAAATTATCGTATCGCTCGTATCGCAACATATTATATAATATTTAACGATACGGGCAATCAGGCCATCATAATATTTTCAAACCACGAAAATTTTAAGGAGTTGTGAGTTGTATATAGCAAATAGGTACATAAGCAGTGCCGGATTTAACCATTGTGCCGCTTTAAGCACTAAATAATTTGCCGCCTTTTAATATAAATATTTTTCTAGTCTAAAAAATGTTATTAAAGCATACAATTATAGTTTTTTATTTTTTACTTAAAATTTTAATGATGAAAAATAAAAATATACAACTCTAAGATTATGAAATTGGAAAACATAAAATATAAATATTACCACAATCCCGTTGGTCTAAAAACATTTTATAATTAGTTTCATTTTATTTTAGTTCTAGTTACATATAGTAAAAATGTAATATTAAAAATTATTTGCCGCCCTAAGCACTAGCTTTTATAGTGTTTACTGGGAAATACGGCACTGTACATAAGACTGCTAGTAAGCTGCATTACTATTTTCTTCTTTAGATTGGGTGAAATTTCGAAAAATTTTCTAAAATATGCAAATTAAGCACAATAACGTAAAAATAAACAGTTTCCGGCAAAATTTATGAAATATGCAAAAATATGCACATTTTAGATTTGGTACCACGGCATTGAGAAATGAATTTATTTCGCACTCTGCTACATTTTACAATAAATAAAAAAAGTATTCAATTGCTATGTCCCAAACCTTGTTTATTATATTATAATAGAGTATAGTATAGGTACTTACACAACTACAGTCTACACGTACTATTATACGCGTATCGAGTCTGAAGTATTCAAAGTACTAATTTAATAATATAAGTATTTTTTCAAATGCGTATGTAAGCCAACATTTATTTTTAATTAAAATATCAGTTAAAAGTTAGTTAGCTTTTCATATTACTAAATGCTGTGATTATTAGTTTATTAGAAAAATGAAAATTATATTGAGAGGATATAACATACCTCCAAGTTGAAGTGTGAAAAGACATGGTTATATTATTAAGTGGTCTGGTTTTTCGAATTCCTCGCAATTTTAAGAAATTTGAAAATATGTTAAATAAAACCGTTTGAAGTGCATTAATTACTATCAGTCGCTAAGGTGGTTTTAGTGAAAAATCGATAGGCTTTGCAGGGGTCATAACTTTGCATTTTTTTTATCTATTTTACCTTATAAGGTAATTAAATATTCAAATTATACATATCTCAATTAATAATTTAATAAGTATTAACTTGTACATCAGTGGCGTCGGCATATAGGGTTATCTGAACCAATTGCTTCATGTCGAAAAATTGGTGTTTGGTCGGGCGCAGGTGGGAGAAAATCGTAAGACCTCAACAAAAATATCATGAATTCATGACAAAAACTTTAATTAATAATTATTAATGTCCCCTGCTGCTTATTTTGTTTTAATGAAGGGGTGATGGTAAACAAATTTAAAATTTACTATATATATGCTTGTGTCCGTTCACACTGTTACTTATATATACGTATATTAAAATATATTAGCTGATGTCAACACCAAGTTCTTTCAAGTACATATTACTATATTCGACGGGGTAAAAAAATCTATATTATTGCTCATCGTCTTTTACTAGCTTAGGAGGGGGGGGGGGTAGTATTGTACATGTAATCCTAGACGTCAAATAGTATTATTATGGGCAAAGCTGTCGCAAGCGGTGATGATGTACCTGAATTGCATATCTAATGCGCTACGTTAACATAATTCTACAATTGAAATTTGAAATATTAAACAGCATAAAAAAATATTAGTGAAATAATAAAACTTTGTTGGCTACAACGCCTACAACTAACATACCATAGATTGACATAGTTTGTTTATTTTATAATTTATATCAACACACGATAGTCAGTCAGTTATTTGAATTCAAACGAACGAGTTATATTTTTTTTTATACTTTTATATTATTTAACTGTCAATTGTTTTCATTTCTGTTTTTTATTAGTTTTGTTTACGAAAATGAATTTAAATTTTAAATATTTTTATTATGATTGCCAAAGTTTATTTTCAGAGAATAGTTTTTCAAGGATACAACGTGATAAAACAAATTATTTTCCCGTTTATACACATCATGCTTGCTATAAATGCTACCATATTCAAGAAAGACAAACAATATTTTAGTTGGATGTAGAATGGATTGATGACACGTGAAAAAAAAATGTTTCCTTTTTGTTAAACGAATATTAAAATGTGAGTGGTAATATTATACTATATTATAGGTAAGTTTAGTTTATCAATGTTATTTTAGAAACTATATTAATAATATTGTACTTATTTACAATTATTAGCTTTAATATTAGCTATAAGGTTAATTTTGGTTACGTATACATGTATACGTACCATTTATTATATATTTTATTTTCAGGTATATGTAGATAGTGTTGAATTTAGTAGAGATAAATTTATTCGATATGGACGAGATTACCCAAAGGTATAAAAAATTTAATTTTCTCCACAAATAAAATATTTATTAGTACTTACTACATGCATTATAAACCTTTGAAATATAAAGTATTTCAGAAACGCCAATATCACTAGAATTCGAAGCGTATAATGTGGGAAAAAAATACATTCATATTTTATTTGTGGAGATAATTAAATTTTTTTTTTTAAATTTGTATTGTGTATTTATGCCAGATACGGCAATATTCACATTTTTTCGGACTACGGATAATATTTTACACGTCTTGAATTCAACACTGGCAATGAGGGTAGTGGGAAATTGTCGGTCAGAAGAGGGATACTTATATTTTATTAAATCAAAGTTTAATTATGAAACAACTATCAGTCAATTTAGCTTAGAAGACACAATAGGTATATAATTTGTTATTTGTACAAGTTACAGTCGTAACTGTTCCCCTCATTATAAATGTCCGACAGTTCGACCATTCTCCTCAGCGTGGACCTAGGCCTAAAGTTTAAACTTGGGGAGACCACGATAAAAAAAACGCGCCACGTACAATACCTCATGCAACATTAAGAAGTTTGATATAATATCGATTTTCATTTAATGTGCTAAGGTGGTGAGGAAACTTGTGCAATAAACTATTTTGATTTGTAATATAATATTAACTTTAAATAACATACAAAATGTAAACTAAATTAATGTATTATGTAAGGATATTTTTATCCTAATATTTTTTGAAGGCACAGGCACACAGCTATAGTACACGGGAGTGGCTCCTACCACTGTACATATGTATTGTATTTTGTACAACACATTTATTGTATCTTATGACACAACGCGACAATTGGTTTTGTGATGGCACATTTTCTAGTACATCATCATTATTCTATTAATTGTATACAATTCACGCTGTTCAGTATTCTAATGTGTTAACGTTTGTTTACATCTTATTGTCAAATAAAAAAGAAAACACCTATAAACGTATTCTTCAAACACTAAAAACAATTGTGTCTGATCTGAGTCCTATGTCAATTATGGTCGACTTTGAAAAAGTTGCAATGAATGCAATAACTTCTGAATTTCTTGAAGCAAAACTGAAAGGTTGTTTCTTTCATTTGTCGCAATGTATTTGGCGACAAATTCAAGCTGCGGGCCTCCAAAAAAAATATATAGATGACGTAACTTTTGCGCTACAGGTTCGTAAATTACCAAGCTTATAGCTTATGTACCAGAAAATAAGGTTATTGAGTCTAATGAGAAATTGTTGAACACCAAATACTTTATTGAAAATGATGAACTACTATCACCAATTCTTAATTATTTTGACGATACTTGGATAGGACGTATATTGACAGTCGACAAAACAGGCGATCGCCTACTTTTAAAATTTCGATTTGGAACTGCTATTTGTTGGTTTCTGAAGATTTACCAAGAACAAATAATGCTGTTGAAGGACGGCACAATCGTTTTACATCGATCTTAAATCAATGTCATCCAAGTATATGGAAATTTATATTAGCATTGAAAAAAGAGGAAAACACGAATAAAATAAAAAATCGAACAATATATAGCTGGAGAATGTCCATCAGCAAAAAAAAAAAGTATCAAGATAAAGCTCAACGTCTGAAGCAAATATGCTGATTTTGAAACAGACCTAGATATCGACGGCTATTTACAAGGAATAGCTCATAATTTTCTATTGCAATTGTTAATCTTGTAAATAGTGTATGTTATGTAAACGCAAACAATATTTATTGTGATTAATGTTTTCACAAATTTTTTGTGATTATTTAAATAATACAATTTGGCGATACATTGCCGTGCGATAAATTGCGACCACGATAAATTGACGTGCGATGAGTTGACGTATATCCCATCAAAGAGTATTGCTGAAGTTTATATGAAAAAAAGCTGGTTGAGTTATTTTTATTTTCTACTTGACATTTTATGTGTGTTACTGTTATAATCAGTGGAAGACATAAGCTCCAAAATAAGATAAGAAAAAAAAAGTCGTATCGTACAAAAGCGCCAGAAATTAAATAACAGATATTAAATTTAGAACTATTGATTAGAAAAATAAATTAATAATTGAAAAGTGGGATTAAAAAATCAACTAATTTATTAAATGCATTAAATATTGATGTGCATGTATATTATAATTTATCATCGATATTTTACTTTTATAAAAAATCAACCAATTTATTAAATGTATTAAATATTGATGTGCATGTAGGTACCTACCTATATTACAATTTACTATCAACATAATAATATTAATATAATATAATTTTTATAAGACATAGAAATTTTTAAATAACTACCTACTTAATACATATATAAAATATTAATTTTGGCGCAAATTAGAGGTCATTGTTGTACCTTTGGCGCTTATGTCATACAGCCGTTATAATATATTATCATGACATCATTAAACGGATACAATTATATAGATATTAATTTATAATAATAATATTCATCTAGGTAGCTGACGTAATTAGTTTGAACGCTGTCGGCCGCTTAATTGAACAAAAATAATATAATAATTTTATACTAACAACAAGTGTACGGCTAAGTTTCAAAATAGTGTTTATAGAAAATATTTGCAGATCGTAAATCTTACGATCGAATGCAATTTACTCGCCACACCGTGTATTTCATTGCAGGTGATATATATCATATATGTCTCGATATTCACTCGCAGTCTACACATTTTCAAAACGTTAGATAGTGTGAATACTGAACATACAGTGTACGTGTATATATGAGCTAAGTTACCTTATGGTAATATTGTATAACTTGGTTTTGGGACTTCTATGTAAGGTGGTCCAATACTTCACACCTCAATAATTGTTGTACATTCTCACGAGTATAAGCAATACATTTTATATACAATAACTATTAATATTATAATATTCTCTTTGCTCCGCCAACAAAGTACCATCAATAATCTACCTTAATTAAAGTTCTTCTATAGGTAATTTGGTGTTCTCAGATGTACCTCCATTCTCTAATGGTAATATTATAAAGTGATTCTAGAAAAACTCACATTTTGGTTATAGACACTATAATAGTATAATTCAACTTATAAAATAATATTTCATGTATTATAAGCATATATTATACCGAAAATGTGGGTACTTCTTATAACTGGGTGTTTTATATTTGTATAGACACCTGATAAAACAATTTTGCGCAGGTTTCTTTGGGTCCTGTGTGAAATGTTGGCAATTTACAGATTTTTTATTGTGATGCGTAACAATTGGATACGATACAATACAATAAAAAACCCTACCGTTTTACAGTGCAGAAAAATTATCGATTTTGGTACCTTCAGTTTCCAAGTATCTATAGATGGGCACTACTAATCGTATTTTAATAAACCCAACAATATATGATGGTATAAATCCCCATTTATATCCCTAGGTATAAAACATGTCAATATTTTTTAAAATAATACAAGTACAAAAAAAAAAATAATTTTCAAATTTAATATTTGAGATCAATGTAATGTATTGACATGAGTTTCCGTGGCACTGTCTGCTGGAGCCAAAAATAATTAGCAAATGCTGCAAGTTTCCAGCCCTATTTATAAGCTACAGCACTTATAAGTAGAGACAGGCTTTAATATTGATATTGCACCACTGTTTACACACAAGATAAATCAGATCTGATCAAACATTATATCTGAATTAAGTATATTCTGCATATTTCACTTCGGCACATAATTTTTATTTGTGTAAACATATTTTTCATATTAATATTATTATATAATAAAACCTAAAATAACCTTATTAAATCTATTTAAATATCAATTTCAATACAAATAAATAATGTAGATAATTTCTTTTGTATTAAGTAATTTTATAATATAAAAGAAATTTATACATTTTACAGTTTTATAGGTAGGTATGGCAATTTCTTTTTTTATAACGTATTTTTGTGACTCAATATTATAGAGGTACTCATACAGCAACGAACCGGTCACGAAATACTACACGGATTATTATAAATTTTAAAGATTTGTAATTTGTATGCAGGCATGGAGGTATAACAACAACAATGATAAATCATTCTTATATTTTCTACCCCAAATTAAAACATATTTGTTTGCCATCTCATATTATTTTCGACATACTTAATATTATTTTATCTACAACTGCAAAAAAATATAACATTTAAAACAATTCTTCTGGCTTATTATAAAAACACAATTCGTTTCTACACAAAATTGTCCAATATAAATAATGTCTATTTTAGATTTCATTATTTCTGTAAACGTTGCGCTGAAAACAGATAAGAATAGAGTATGATACATTATAACATAATTGTGCACATGTTAAAGGAAGCCACCCTGTTCACGGGACAGCGAACCCTAGACAGTCTGCTCAGTAAATTTAGCCATGTAAATAGTTATTCAACTAATTGATTTGTAATCATATCCAAATGGTTACACAGTTTATGATTACACTATTCTGTATTCACGTTGTGTATTGATTGAATAATAACTAATAATTTATAATATACTATATAGATTCAACCTGGACGACACTGGGAGTCACTTTTGGCAAATCATTTGGCGCCATTAGGCCGGCTACCAGATAACCTTATGAAGCTACGAATAGAATTATGAACTAATCCAATTACGAAAAAACAAAACTCCATTCGGGAGATCTCGCATGATAAGTGCTTAAGTTAAAACTGATTAATTAGATCGAATGATTTTAGCTTCAACAAAACACAGACTGGAGCTCTTCATCCAGTTCATTCATCGTTACAAGACCCATCCCGGGCATCTTTGTGCGATTAATATGAGATATATCGTCAATCTTCGTTCGTGCCTAATCTTATAAGTAAGATCCACCCGCGGCAGACTCATGTGAGCTTTTGCACTAACCGGAAGTATTGAGTTAACGGCTAGTGCGTCGTTCGTCGAGCCCGTGTTCCTTTTTTCGTGTAAAATGTTTAAAATTGTTCCATGTTTAAACTGTCGGGCTAGACGTAGGGAAACTAGTGTCACCCAAACGGAACTACCAGTTGCAGCGTTACGTCCAACTTATTTTGTTTCTACCTTCTAGCCGTCGTACTTGTTTTTATATTTTCCCTGAAATATAATTAATAAAACACAATATGAATCATAAATATTATTTTTTGAGTTATAACGTAATTTGAGAAATTCCGTATAGCGTGATATATGTATTATAATTTCATTTTTTTGCTTAATTTCAAATAATCAAAAAATAAAGTCAAATCATACATAATTTTAGAAAGCGGGATTATTAGTTATGATTTGATCACATTTCCTCTATTCTAACTCATTATGTTTCCGTTCCCTGAACGCATTCTAATATCTATTATAGCATTAGAATTCATAGTTTATGAAATACTAGATGATCCCTTGCACTTCGTTGCCCGTCAAAAATGCCAACTTTAAATGAGACTCACTTGTGATAATGTGAGCAGTATATTATCAGGTAGGCAATCCGATTGCGATGGATTGCGGACCACTCTAGGTGCATGCTCTATAAAACTAATATGTTTTATTTTTATTTTATTTTATTTTATATTTTATTTTGATTGGCTACAAGTGCAACTCAGCCACCACCTTTTTAGGCAATATGCTAGAATTTGTTTGATGCTTGATTAAACCTGATCTGCACGATTAACGAAAGGCAACCGTAATTTTTTAAAAAATACCAAGTTCTACTAATAAATTAAGAAAGTTGCGCGGAAAATTAGTTGTTAATTAAAATAAACTTGCAAAACTTAATCTACCTGTACGCATATTGTATGGCAGGGCGGCCCACAGGCTTCCAGCTGGTAACCTGACCTTTTGTCTGTCAAATTATGTGTTAACTTAAGTTTGTTTAAAATTTTAAGCATGATGGTTGCTTAAACTAACCACGATGAACAAACACTTATCAAAAAACACACTGTAAAATTTTTCATTCATTTTCTGATTGATACGACTGTGAGATGGGCACTAATAATTTATAAATTAACTATTTTATATCATATAGATGGATGGATCTGTTTCAAAAGATAAGCGATACTATAAGGGAAATAGGGATTTATTTTTATATACATATAGATAGACATAGATAGAATGTAGAATTTTACTTTTCGGAACAATTCATATTTACACGTATTTAATTGATTCTAAAACAAGCTATAAATACTTTATTTTATTTATAATTAAATTGTATAAATTTTAAATAAATCTAAAAATGTTTGTTGAATCAGTAAGCTTAACAATTTAATTCAAGGTTCCTGATAAGTTGTTATAAAAATAATTCAAAAATATTGAGGATAGATATCTTTTACTTTTTTTAGAACTATGTATTTGGAGTTCAACAAACTTGATCAAAATCATAATTATTCATTTTAATGATATTATGAAAATTAGAAAAGCGAGATAGATTGAAAGTAAAAACGTTTAATTTAACACCATCTCAAATAATTATAAATAATTATAAAAGAAAAAAAAGATATTATAAAATAATTTGTCACCAAATGTGTTTTAAGGCTGATAAATTTGTACCTATAAAGTACTGTTGTAGTACTATTAAGTATTATGTACTATTAAGTACCTGTAAAGTACCTAAATGATTGTAAGGTACGTGCCTAACTAACTACTAATTACTATAACATATTAATATTAATTATTCATTATACACTATAAAATATATATGAATATCAGAATATGTTTATAGTTTTTTTTTTTTTTTAATTTGTTCGGTGTAACACGAGCTCTTTAGTATTATATTATTATGAGCCGCAAGTAAATAATTTTATGAAAATAATAAACGCAATCACATAGATACCTGTAAGGACGAAAGGCTGTAGTAAAATAAAAAACTTCAAAAGCCAAGGACTGAGCACAGGACCAAACACAAATAAAGTACCTAATAAATAACCAATAAATAATGAATTTAACAACTAATAATCAAGTTTTGTTAGATAACGAACGCTACTGTTGTATAACACTCAGTAAACACGAGACAATATAATCTATATTTGCATTTGGAATAATTTTAAAATAAAAATAGATGAAATTTATAATCGTAATATACGTTTATCATCTTTAATTTATCTCAATGTACATAATATAGAGCATATATTACGCATAGTATGTTTATATTTATTTTATTCCTATAAAGTACAAAACAGAACATTATGACTGTCAGACTGTGAGACGGTACCAAATTATATTAAGTTTAAACATATAGCAATGTCGTATTGGGTGCGGACAGCGGACATACCAAATGCATAAGACGATAAAATAATTATTAAAGAGTAAGAACTTTCTGTACATAAATCGATTGTATTTACTAGGTACCTAACTAATTATTGGCTTAGTAGGTACCTACTTTTATATAAAAATATTTTAATTATTAGATTTTATTTTCAACAATTTCTTCAATTATTAGAATAAAGAATATTGAAGTTTTTATAAATAAAATATAGAACATCGAATGTCGTAATTTTTAGCATAAAATCCAAGTTTTAATTTTTGCGCGCCCTCAAAAGGGGAGTGAGTTGTGAGTTGTATATAGAAAATAGGTATATAAGACTGCGAGTAAGCTGCATTACTATTTTCTTTTTTAGATCGGGTGAAATATGTGAAGTTGAAATTTCGAAAAATTTTCTAAAATATGCAAATTAAGCACAATAACGTAAAAATAAGCAGTTTCCGGCAAAATTTATGAAATATGCAAAAATATACAAATTCAAATTTTATATATTTGGTATCACGGCATTGAGAAATGAATTTATTTCGCACTCTGCTACATTTTACAATAAATAAAAAAAGTATGCAATTGCTCCCGAACCTTGCATATCATTAAATAAAAATACCTAGCAGACATATATTTTTATATTTTATACTTCTTTTGTATGAATCTAAACAATAATGTAGGTATTACCATTATGTTAAAATACTAAATAGGCACTTTAAATTCATTGATTAATCTATGTTTCAGATAGGCAAGGGGCGCCACTCGAAATTCGGCCACCAAGGATCCGAAAAAGAAATCGATTTATGACACCGAGTTGTAAGTTTCAAACATACTTTAGTACGCAAATACACAATACTGTTGAAGTGTTGAATATAGTATAGAAAATTATAAAAATCCCTAACTAGATAAAAATGCGACATATATTTTTTTAATACAATCTTCTAAACTATGAGATGACGATTAATTTAAATTTGATTATGTAGACAATCTGGGGATTTTGAATTTATAAACAGAAATTAATTGTACTTTATATTTTAGATGAACCAGAAATG
This sequence comes from Myzus persicae, assembly GCF_001856785.1. Classification (NCBI taxonomy): domain Eukaryota; kingdom Metazoa; phylum Arthropoda; class Insecta; order Hemiptera; family Aphididae; genus Myzus; species Myzus persicae. Next base: position 25,150 of record NW_019100568.1, on the reverse strand, counting down.
ATAAGGGAAGCCAAAAAGTAATTTATTTAATTTTGATTTATTTAATAATAAAAACTCGAATTTTTATTTATATGAAACCTAGTTTCAAAGAAAATAGGAACAACATTTTAGTTTCGTATCTTACTTACAAGTGTACCTACACTTATACATTCATTATTATTTCGATGTAAAAGGTAAATGATTTAACTCTTCGGTGGGGTACAATTTTATTTTTGTTAATATATAACTAAAATAAATAATTAATTTACATAGGTAAATTAAATAAATATAATAATATAATATGTTTACAATAAATAATAAAATAATTAAACGATCAATTAATAATTTGCTCCATAAATAATTTACAACATGATTCATATCTTAATGAAACTAACAAAATACTATTTCCTAAAGTCGTAATGATGGTAAATCTGTTATGTTACAACTAACAACCACCAAATTATGATTTAGAACTTAATTTTACTCGATATAAACAATAACGATTAAAATATTAACTTTAACTGTGGAAAATAAAATATAATAAATGATTACACTAATATTTTATAAGATATTAATTCAGGGTTAATATTGTTTTTTTTCTTCTCGAAACTTAGCATTAGCCAATAAAAAACTACATACATCTTGATCAATACAATTTTCGTGAGTTCATACAGTTCTTATCAGGGACGCCCGGAAGGGGGGGGCTAGTGTGGGCCATTGCCCCCACTGAGATTTTTTGTGTCAGTTACAAAATTAGAAGTTTTTTTACATAAAGCTGGTCTTAGGTATTTAGCGACTATGCGACAATCCTTGTATCTAACAAGTCGTATAAAAGCAGCCTGTCGTCGACGAAAATAAAAACCTTTTGACAGACATTATTATTACATTTATCATATTCTGGATAATGTGTTCAGCTATCATGGGTAGAAATGTGCAATTACTATACATAAATCATTATCAAACGATTAATGAAATATTGTGTTTTCCAAGTCCACGTATTGTTGAGTGTTGACTGTTGTTAGCGTTGTTGCCCTACAATTTACAAATTATCCAATTTTTAAGTTAAAATAATAAAAAAATTCGTTAAGAAGTGCAAATATGGATTCAGTTCCTAAAAAGAAGAAAATGAAGACACTTGACTCTTATTTTTCAAATGATAAAACAAAAAAAGTAAGCTCTTATATTGGATTATTTGTATTTAATTTCTTACTAATATTTTATTAAAATTACATTCTACCATCATAAAATAATAATAATAATAATAATTACTTTCATACTTAAAGTATGCATTTTTTTCAGTTAATACAACTTACAAGAATACCCGGATGTTTAAATAATAAATAGCCAATATTATTGGCACAATAAGTTCGATTTTTATTTTTTTATTTTCATGAATATAACTATTAATTAAATACATGATAAAGGTAAATTGATAATTCAATTAATTTATTTGCTTCTAATAAAAGGAGATTGTCATTACGTTTTGAATAAAATGCAATATCATGACGTATAAATATGATGTAATATGAAACATGTAATGATGTAATATGTAAATTCAAATCAAATAAAGTTGTTTTTTGTTTAAATTTTATAATGTTTTTTCTTAGAAATAGAAATAATAGTGTAATTACTGTAATTTTATATTTACTTAAATTAGTTTTTAAAAAATTATAAACGATACTATTACTAAGTACGAGTAGATGAAAGTAAAGGTAAATCTTCCATTAGTATTTAGGTACTTGCAATTTTTGCCCCCCCCCCCTCCTGAGCTACATTGCTGCGAGCGTCCCTGGTTCTTATGGTTTCTGAAACGTTTCTAAAATGTAAATACTTATTAATTATGTATTATATTAAATGAATACAGCAAAAGGTACAGTAGGGAAGTCCAGGTACAATGGTAACATTTTCGATAATATTATTTATTTATTTCGTTTTAACGCATCTGAACTCAATGTCCAATCGTTGAGTAAACAACATACTCGTATTCATCTAAGAAGTTTAAAACAAGCCCTACTTATGTTATTGGTAGTTACTCGTTCAATATGGTAAATTCAAAAGTTCAATTACTTTTGAGTCAGTTAAATATTCAAAAAATTAAGCATTTTTATTTATATGTACGTTTATTATGTTATTCAATGTAAGTATAACAATAAGTAATGTATATTCTGAAACAGTGGACATTTTGTGCTTGAACAACACTGGAAAAGAAACTTTCATCTTCATTGCAACTACAATCTGCAACACACATTGAACAATACAATTTATAATTTAGGATATTAAAAGAATTTTTTTTATATTCTCGATGCATTTATCTGGCGTTGTTTCTCGTTGTAAATTTATCAAATTTCGTTTGAAGGTATAACAAATTCCGTTCTCCAGTCATTAATCTGGATTGTAATAATTTATTTTCGTCCTTCAACTTCGAAAGACATTTGTTGTTTTGTATTTGGTTGTTACTTAATTAACCGTTCAAATATAATATTACTTCATCTTCCTAGAATAAGCAATATTAAACACAAATCATACTGATTACGTTAATTTTTAATTTTCAATTGCCAATTTCCCGATTTCAATTTTTGCTTCATTGATATTTTTCGATGGAATTTTCTTATCAAATTCGCTTGAGTGCTTGACGTCTGAAATCGTGCAACTGCGTTTGTCAATTCATCGTTTTTTTGTTTAGTATTATTCAATTCTTCTTGCATCTTATGGATTTTTTTCTCAAACTAAAATTTAACATACTCCAATGAACACATTATTTAAGTAATATTATATATATTATATTATATTATTTACATAGCTTATGAATAAATAGTTATTTTCAACAAGAAAACATTATTTACATGTATAATACTAAAATGTATTAAGTACGGAGATCGTCAGTAAGTTAATCACTCCAGGTTATTTTGAGAAAATTGTTTTACCTCTTCAATAGTAGCTTTCATTTGGTTTGCTTCTAATTGTTGGCGTTTTTGGCATTTGGCATTAAATTCTAATGGCGTTTTCATAGATTCCTCTAATTTCTCTGCCCGTTCAGTCTTATTTCGTAATTCATAATTTTTTTGTTCCACGCCTTCAAAGACTTTATTTGCTCTCCAGATGTCTGGTAAAAACAAAAATAAACAATAATTGACAAATATTATATTTATATTTTATTAAAATTATATTCGACAAATGTTTAAATGACAATTGACAAGGGGTAATGCGTTCTTTTTTTCATGGACTCCATTTCCTTAAAATCATTTCTTACTTGTCTGCAGAGTAAAGTTGATTGTCTGTTTAGTAATTAACATTTCTGATCATAATCTTAATTTTGAATCTATTAAAAAAATATACTACTGTATTATTATTTAATGTAACTGACGTGATATTATTGTTTCATCATACTGTTACCTCTAGTTTTTGAATCTTTTGTATCTTTATCCAAGACTCCTAATTTATCATATATAATATTGTATATTTGTTTTTCGAGCAAGGCTCTTGTAGCTTTTTCCTTATCTACTGCTCTTTTTACACCATAAAAGCTTTTAATCACTACGCCTCGATATTGAAGTTGTTTTTTATCTTGACTGTCATATTTTAAATGTAATCCATTGAACAAAACAAATAGCCTAAATATTTTAATTGCATTTCTTCAAGTGTAGTATAAGGTTAGGCTTTTAATCACTTGTTCCAAAGCAAATATTTTTTTCACATACCGGCGAGAATGAGCGTGACGATTGGAGCCAGGCCGGCGATTAAACATTCTTAGTTCTTATTATATTTCTTAATAGTCATATTTTAAACTTTTTAAGTTCTTATTATATCTTCATATATTTTTACATTTAAAATGACGTCTGAACATCAAACCTCAATCCAGTTGTCGAGAAGCGAAACAATGCAGACGGTTTTCGATGATCTCCGTGCCAGCAAAATCCGCATACCGACAACAACGACAATTGGAGCCTGCAGGCCGGAGATAAGAAGACATAAGTCGGTGCCAAACGTATCATCAGTGGGCTACCGACCGTCTGCAGGCGGCGACACCATCGTTCGTAAGCCTTTGGTAGTCACGCGCACCAGCCCTGCCACCTGTCCGACGTGTTTGGACTAAATGAACGGCCACCCAGCCCACTGGATCGCGAAATATTTGTAGCGCACTACGCGGGGCCAAAGTTACGGTATTGTATGTCGCTGGTGGACGATGCAGTGAATTCCCCGAAGTGCTACCCCGAAGGGAATCGACACCAATTGTAAGTGAGTGCCGGAGACTGAACTTGAGACAACTTCGACGGACGTTCAGGAGTAGTACGAAGTCATAGGCAGTTCGGCGCGGTGGCGATGTTCTTCAGCTCCGAATATTCATATACGCTTTGGACAGGACGGCAAACCGGAATCAGATACCACTGATAGATGTAGTGACGTAACAAATCAGGAGGTAACCCTGGACCGCGTTCAACTCAAACGGCGTCGTCGCACAATGTGGAGCCGGACAAAGCGATTCTTCTGGCGCATGTTTTGGTGTGCCGTTGAGGGTGACTTAATAGTATACATTGCTGTATGTTTTTTATACACCGCCAGTCAACCAGTTTCGCAAATTTAACGTGTCAACAAGACAATCAAACAAGTAAACCATGATTAGTAATTATTAAAAACATGTTAATATTTTAAGGTGTCGTACAATACTGAGCGTTTCTTTACGCGGCAGCGCCCCCAGAGGGGATTCAATATTTTATTTTAAGATCATTTCTGGGGAAATGTAAAAGTCATGTTCCAAATTGAAACAGGTTTCCAAAAAAATAATTTTTTTAAAATTTTTTTTTGTTCTATACAGAGAGCCTACATTAAAGGGCGCAGAAGCACAAAATGTTTTATAAATTAGTAATTTATTTGGTTTTTAATCCAATTATTCACATTTTAATTGTAATGCCCGGAGGATATTTATCAAAAGCAGGGTGTCTATATACTTAAATTAATTTACAAAATTAAGTTTTGTTTTTTAATTTGAATGTTGTCATATTGATCTACTTATTAATAAACATTAATATTAGATAGAGAATGTAAATTATTAATGAGCAATATGAAAATAATTTAAATGTCTGACTTAATTTATATGTTTGTTTTAAAATTCCACTGACTAAACCACAAATAGGTACAGGAAAATTAAAAGAAAACAAATTATAACAATAATGATTGTATATACGTACTTTATAACATAAAGATATTGAAAATTACAATGAAATTCATAATTCTATTTTCTAAAATTGGGAAAATTGCACTAGCAAGTTAGTTGACCAAAAAGTCATTTTTTATCAGAAATAAAATAATAGATTGCAAATTTTATAAATTATTGCTTTACAACATTCTAACCAGTTAATTTCTGTTATTTTTTATTGTTGTACTAAAATATTGACATAAAACCGTAATTACCCTGTAATCCAATGTACTATATATATATATATCCAATATCAAGTAAACAAAAAAATACGATTCTTATACTAATTGCAATATATATATAGAATATGTATATAAGTGTCTACAATTACGAGGCTTAAAAAAATATACATAAATACACATTTATTATAGTAATTTACTGTTGTAGTAGGTAGTTATATCATTTTTGCGAAAATAATTTGTCTAAATAGGTACTTTTAATTTTTTAACAGGTATATTATATTTTATATTTATATTGCAATTATCACAATGATCATAGTTTTTTGTATTACTATCCGTATATATAATATATATGTATAAATTCGGGTATTTAACTATTTTTAGTCGAAATCTAATCACATAATATTGTACTAATATAATATTGTTTATTTGTTTCATATAATATTACTTGCTGTTTTTAATCCTAAGTCAATTCTGATATAACCTTATTAAAATGGTGTTAACAGAACATTTGAAATTATCTATAAATATAGCTATGGAATATTTCATATATTATCTTTACACATTTGTTTTTAAATACAATATAATGTAATACTAGATTTATTTAAAAATATGTGTTTTAATTTTTTTTGCTTTTTTTACAATAATTGAAAGAAAATTTATATCAATAAATAATTATAACAATATATTATATAGTTGTTATTATTCAGAAAAGTATATGGAATTTTTATTCTTCAACTCCTTAAATTACTATCTAGATACTGTATGATATAGTATGAAGACATTTTTTAAAACTTACAATTATAAAAGAAAGATAATCTTATGTTTTTATTTTTAGGAAATATCAAACTAGGTGATTTGAATTTTTAACAACTTAATATAACCGACATGTTAGTCATTTTCATTTCAAACCAACAGATTTGAATTATACTGACTGTTCTGTCACTGCGTTGCTCGTTTATTATATAGCTAGGTATATAAAAAAAACTCCTTTTTACCCTATTAAAATGGCGAATTTTTAAAAATCATTTCTTAGTGCTCTCCTGCATTGCTTAAGGAACCTGTGTACAAAATTTTAAGTCTTTAGACCCAGTTGATGGTTTGTGTGGTCGGTGATGAGTGAATAGTTGTGGTCTCTTATATGTATATAGATTAAAAGGCATAGCGAAGACTTAAAACAGTGCTTTGCACCCGAATACATTGTGCAAACACCAAGTGTTGAGGTTGAATATTTTTGTAAGCGGTTCATTTTGGAGCAATAGTATTTATCAGCGTGACGCCTATTTTGAATTTAAAAACTTTGTGAAGTAAAAAAATAGGCGTCACGCTGATAAATACTATTGCTCCAAATTGAACCACTTAAAAAAATATTCAACCTCAACACTTGGAGTTGTGTCTGCACAAATGATTCGGATGCAAAGCACTGTTTTAAGTCTTCACTGTGCCTTTAATCTATATACTATATACATATAAGAGACCACAACTATTCACTCGTCACCGACCACACCAACCATCAACTTGGTCAAACGCTTAAAATTTTGTACACAGGTTCCTTAAGCAATGCAGGAGAGCACTAAGAAATGATTTTTAAAAATTCACCTTTTTAATAGGGTAAAGGGGAGTTTTTTTATATACCTAGCTATATAATAAACGAGCAACGCAGTGACAGAACAGTTAGTATAATTCAAATCTGTTGTTTTAAAATGAAAATGACTAACATGTCGGTTATATTAAGTTGTTAAAAATTCAAATCACCGAGTTTGATATTTCCTAAGAATAAAAACATACGATTATCTTTCTTTTATAATTGTAAATTTTAAAAATTTTCTTCATACTATATCATACAGTATCTAGATAGTAATTTAAGGAGTTGAAGAATAAAAATTCCATATACTTTTCTGAATAATAACAACTACATATAATGTTATAATTATTTATTGATATAAATTTTCTTTCAATTATTGTAAAAAAGGCAAAAAAATTAAAACACACATTTTTAAATAAATCTAGTATTACATTATATTGTATTTAAAAACAAGTGTGAAGATAATACATGAAATATTCTACAGCTATATTTATAGATAATTTCAAATGTTCTGTTAACACCATTTTAATAAGGTTATATCAGAATTGACTTAGGATTAAAAACAGCAAGTAATATTATATGAAACAAAAAAACAATATTATATTAGTACAATATTATGTGATTAGATTTCGACAAAAAATAGTTAAATACCCGGATTTATACATATATATTATATATACGGATAGTAATACAAAAAACTATGATCATTGTACTAATTGCAATATAAATATAAAATATAATATACCTGTTAAAAAATTAAAAGTACCTATTTAGACAAATTATTTTCCCAAAAATGATATAACTACCTACTACAACAGTAAATTACTATAATAAATGTGTATTTATGTATATTTTTTTAAGCCTCGTAATTGTAGACACTTATATACATATTCTATATATATATTGCAATTAGTATAAGAATCGTATTTTTTTGTTTACTTGATATACCTATAGTACACTGAATTACAGGGTAATTATGGTTTTATGTCAATATTTTAATACAAAAATAAAAAATATCAGTAATTTACTGGTTAGAATTTTGTAAAGCAATTATTTATAAAATTTGTAATCTATTATTGTCTTTCTGATAAAAAATGACTTTTTGGTCAACTAACTTGTTAGTGCAGTTTTCCCAATTTTAGAAAATAGAATTATGAATTTCGTTGTAATTTTCAATATGTTAAAATATGTGAATGCAATCATTATTGTTATGATTTCTTTTCTTTTAATTTTCCTGTACCTATTTGTGGTTTAGTCAGTGGAATTTTTAAACAAACATATAAATTAAATCAGACATTTAAATTATTTGCATATTGCTCATTAATAATTTACATTCTCCGTCTAATATTTATGTTTATTAATAAGTAGATTAATATGAAAACATTAAAATAAAGAAACATAAATTAATTTTATAAATTAATTTAAGTATATATAGACAATAACCCAGTTTTTGATAAATATCCTCCGGGCATTACAATTAAAATGTGAATAATTGGATTTAAAACCAAATAAATTACTAATTTATAAAACATTTTGTGCTTCTGCACCGTGTAATGTAGGCTCTCTGTAAAGAACAAAACAAAAAAGTAAAAACGATTTATTTTTTTGAAAACATATTTAAATTTTGAACCTGACTTTTACATTTCCCCACAAATGAACTTAAAATAAAATATTGAATCCCCCCTTTGGCGCTGCCGCGTAAAGAAACGCTCAGTAGTATACGACACCTTAAAATGTTAACATGTTTTTAATAATTATTAATCATGATTTACTTGTTCGATTGTCTTGTTGACACGTTAAGTTTGCGAAACTGGTTGACTGGCGGTGGATAAAAAACATACTGCAGCTATAAATAATGGACCCTAAACGGCGCAGCAAAATATGCGCCGGAAGAATCGCTTCGTCCGGGTCCATATATTGCGACGCCGTTTGGTCGGAACGCTGTCCAGGGCTACATCCTCATTTGTTATTTCACTACAACCGGTATCGGATTCCGGGTTGCCGACCAGTCCAAAGCTTACGTGAATATTTGGAGCCGAAGAACACCGCCACAGTTTCGAACTGCCTTGGAGTTCGTTCTTCTCCCTTACGTCTGGCGAATTTATGTCAAGTTCCGGCTCCGGCACGCACTTACAAGTATTTTCGATGGCCTTCGGTTTAGCCTCTCCGTTTGAATTTATTGCCTCGTCGACCAGCGACATATAGTACCGAAAGCTCGGCCCCGCGTAGTTGGCTACGAAAATTTTGCGTTCAGGTGGGCTGGGTGGCCTCTCATTGAGGCCGAACACTTCGGCGTCGGACACGTAACGGGGACTGGAGCGCGTGATCACCAAAGGCTTACGGACGATGGTGTCGCCGCCTGCAGACGGTCGGTGGCCCACTGATGATACGTTTGGTACCGACTTATGTCTTCTCATCTCCGGCCTGCAGGCTCCAATTATCGTTGTAGTCGGTATGCGGATTTTGCTGGCACGGATATCCTCGAAAACCGTCTGCATTGTTTCGCTTCTCGACAACTGGATTGAGGTTTGATGTTCAGACGTCATTTTAAAATATGTAAAAATATATGAATATATGATAAGACCTTAAAAAGTTTAAAATATGACTATTAAGAAATATAATAACAGCTAAGATGATTTAAATTATGACTGGCATAGAATAATAATCTTCGAGAGACAAAAATATATCATGCTAATCAAAATATCTATCGCGACAGTGTCTTATTGATTTTGTATCGGCCAGAAAAATATTAGCTAGGTTCTTTATTAAATACAACTAAACGTATAAATTTCAAATATTTAAAATAACGGGTTAGTAGATGTGGCTTTGCTGTACAGTAGGTCATAATTATGACAGGCTCGCTGATGGATGGTGTTCAATATTAGAAAATCATTTTATACGAAAAATTATTCTGAGCGAGACCGTCTGTCAGCCTGTAATATTACTTAGTAATTTAGTGTATTTGATGATGTTATTATGATTAAAGTAATTTATCGAACATTACTACAATGCAGTAGGTTAAATTTATTACACTTGAAAAGTCATTGTGTGTACAAAATATAACAATATACTTTCGAAGATTCAAGTAGGTACACATGAAAAACATTTTAAACATTTTACCTACAACAAAATAACTTGTATCATTATTCTTGGTTATTTAATATTATGTAACTTCGACCAAATTTTAACATGAATAGCTATAAAAAAACTGCTTATATATTTTTGGAGTTTTTATACAGAGTTAACTACTTGTGTGCAACTTAGTTTTGCATTTTTGAACCTTATAGCTATACAATTTGAAAATTTTATAAATATTTAGCTCAAAAATAATTTGTACATTATCAATTTGATAAATATTTTCAAAATTTTAACTTTAAATGTTTTTAAAACAAAATACTAAATATGTATTTTTTAATATTTTTAAATTTATACTTAAATAATGTATCAAAAGTCTTCGAGTTTTTTGAACCAGCAAAAACATTTTATCGACATTTTTTTTTCATTTATTTGATACAATAGAGTATTTACAATCTCTAATATTTATATACAATAAGTAAATTTTATAAAATATAAGGAACACAACGTGAAATGGCGCGAGGAGGGAGGCCCACCAGTGTGGTATACACTGTGGATACCCTCACTTTATGGACATTTATATTTTATAGAAGAAAAAAACTAAAAAAATTAAAAATTGAAAATGTTCGTAAGCAGCTCAAAATAATACCTAACCTAACCTTGAAAACTACTAAAAATTTTAATTTTAAGTTCACTTTCCCACCAAAAAAAAAAAAAAATACCAATATTGAATGATTAATTAATAATGTTACTATAATTATTAAATATTTTAACTGCGTATTATGTACAAAGACACAAAAAGTTTAAAAACATACACAATTATCAAAAAAATAAAATAAGATAACTTTAAAATCGATGTACTATTAGTATGAATAGTAAATACAAATATTACTGAATATAATAGAACTAGATAATAATCTGACAATTTTGCAAAATGATTTCTTTAAATTACGAATTACAATAAAAATTAAAATTAAGAATGTTATGAATTGTTAAGCTAAAAATAATTTTTACATGTTGTGATTACGATGAATTTTGTTTTCATTTCGTTTTATACGAAAAATAATTGAATAAAAAATGTATATTTTTTTACTATCGACCAAACTTTTTTTACCAACTACAAGGTTTTACTTCCTACCAGTAAATACGTAAGAAATCAGAGAATTTTTTCTGGGTACCAAACAGACACATAAAATACTTTATTGTAAAATCAACCATCGTTTCGTTTCATTTAGTTACAAGCTATTAAAATATCCATTATTCGAATTTATAAAATAACGAATAAGACTTTAGTAGTTTAGTATAATAGCAGTATGCCAGTATCACCTCTTTCCTCTCAATAGTGATTTGTACCACTTACAAACTAGTTACTACGCCACTGCAGTTCGCTTTTATAGCACCAAAAATAAAGTCATGGGCTTTATATCACTAGACAATCAATGAGTGTATGGAAAGCGGAAAAACATATAGAGAGCGATTTTTGTTTACTAGTTTACTCAATACATTATTGTATGGTAGTGAAAGATAGTAGGGTAAGATAACATATAGATAATAATATTATTATATAGATTATTGTATTTTATCGTCAAGACAGCCTGCACCACTGCGAGGTGTTTTACAGCCGCTCGTAATGCTGTTGTTACACACGGTTCTTGTACATGAACATTTTTTTTTATTCTTGTCCGCTTGTATAAAAAAATAACTAAAAAAAGTCTTATCTTAACATTGCAGATTATTTTTGACATTATTCATCAAATTCTTATTGTAGGTAGGCACCTATAATATTACTATGATATTGTCATATATCTATTATAGTTAGACACACAGTGTTGGACTGAATACCCGTTGAACGATAACGATTTTATTTATTTATAAGCTACTTCAGTAGTATATAGAGTACAGTTGTAACTTGTAGTTACCACGTAAATATCAACTAAATGATAATTCTTTGAATAGCCATGTTTTGTGTTGTTATTCACAATATTGCGGTATTGTACTACTGAGTATCTTAGTATAGTTATTAATGATGTTATTAATTCTTATTC
>NW_019100568.1:0-12611 GCF_001856785.1 Myzus persicae | reverse complement strand
TTCTCACTAAATCCAGTACTCACCACCCACCCACCCAAAATTATCGGGCACCTGCCCTTCAAAATCACGGTCAACACGCCACTGAGTCTATCTATACCTAGAGTTTACCTATCTATCCTACATAAAAAATAATTGAATTAAAAGCAACTTTATGACCTAATACTTGATTAATTTAGGTACTAATGATTGTATTCTAACCCTATGGAGTTTCTGACTAATTGCGTCGAACAAGATATTATTGATCTAAATATGGAAGAACTGAAAAACAAAGGTGTTCTAATTTCAGTTTCAATTCCAAAGAGGTAAACTAAATTTATTTCGTGATTTATAATGGTCTATTTTAGATTCTGAGAGGAGCGATGAATGTATTGATTTTACAATGATGACTTGTGTGTTTTTTTATTTTTGTTTCTTTCATCACGGTTTTTGGTAGTAAAACTCTGTAAAAGTGCTTCGATTTTTCTAATAGCAACTTTTCTGGTAGGAAAGTGAATTTAGTTTGTTCATTCGGGACTTCGGGAGGTCAAAATTTGATATTCCCAATAGTTTTCAAAAGCGACAAGATACAAACAAAAAATTAAGGAAAAGCTGGAATTTTCGCTCAAAACCAATTTTCAAAAAAATCGATTTTGGTTTTTAGTGGAACTCCAAAAAAAAAAACCATAGATACATGAAATGTTCACGGAATGTTTAAGTTGGCATTTTCTACACACCATAAAATTTTTAAAATATTTAAAACAAGGTTCCACTTAAGCAATTTTTTCCATAACTACACAATTTAAAAAATTTACAAATACAGTTATTTTTTACATATATTTTAATTTCAAATGTGGACGAAATACATATTAAATAATCAAGAATAATGATTTAAGTTATTTTGCTGTAATTTAAAAATATTATTCGTAGGTACTATGAAACTTTTAGTAATATTATAGGCTGACAGGCCGTCTTCGCTCAGAATCGTTTTTCGCAAACAATGATTTTATATCATTGAATTCAAATTTAACACCATCCATTACAGTGACCCACTTGTAACCTACTGTACATCAGAGCACTTTCTGCTTTCTTACATAAGATTTTAACACATCTTATTTATCTATTTTTCACAACAAATAAGTACTTTTCTAACCAATAAGTTTTGTTTAATATGTAAATAATTTTCTTATACATTTTATCATAGGCATTAACAATGTGGGGCACCGTCCTTTCACTAAGACTCTAACATGATAATGTTCCCCAAATTTCAACTATGCATTTTATTATTAGGTATGCCTCGTCGAAACGAATGGCGGACAGTTTCCCCCCGGACATTTTCCCCCCGACTGTTTTTGGCGTAGTAGGACATTTTAACCCCAGTATATATTCGATGCGGACATTTTCCCCCATTTTTTTTTTAAGTTTATTATTTATTATTTAATAAGAAATTTTTTTTTTCAGTAAGCTTATGTCGAAATTTTTAACCTATTTTACTTATATACAATTTTTTTATATCTTATTATATTTATGAAAAAAAAATGAAATTTTTAACCTATTTTACTTATACACAATTTTTTTTATGTCTTATTATATTTAAGAAAAATGGGGGGAAAATGTCCTCATAGGAACATTTTTCGGGGGAAAATGTCCTACTACGCCAAAAACAGTCGGGGGCAAAATGTCCGGGGGGAAATTGTCCGGATACCCGTCGAAACATATTTTTAGTTCTAAAAAAAAATTTGAATATTAACATGCTGTTTTTATATTGTTTTGGGAATATAAGCTTCTGTACTTCAGTTAAGGAAATAAATCAGCAAAATGTTAAGGATAATCAGTGTCGTCAAACTTATAATTGGAATAACATAAGTGAAGAATTGGAAAATGAAGGAGTAGACAAGCTCAATGAAATAACTTCTAATGCTACGACTACTATTGTCAAATGTTCTAATGAAACTTCTCCCAAAATCCAAAGTACAGTAGATTTTAAATTCTATTTTAAATTCTATTTTATTCCGACACAAATGCACGCAGACGAGCACTAACCGGCGTTTTAATTTTCGGCATTTCGAAAATATTACAAAAAAATAATAAAATGTAGATACTTTATTATTTACAATTATTATAACACGAAAATGACTCGACGACTGTAATCGGTTAGATAAAATCAGATACTATAATCGATTATTAGGAAACACGACAACGACAAAATGTAATCGGCGAGATAAAATCGGATAGGTACTAATTTTAGTCCGTGGCTTAGATCATATACAATGTCCGTGGCAATTTCCAAGTTTTAAGTTATCGGCATAGACAAGAAATGATAAGAAGTGAACTAGTGTGAAATCAATAAAAATGACTAAAAATGTCGATAAATGACTTAAAAGGAAAAAAAGCTAAAAAATGCATAAAAATGCTAAATAAAATTTAGTTTTTCAGATTCACGTGCTAATGAAACACAATTGTTGCCAGGAGAGCATCGCCTAAAAAGTTCCAAAAAAAAATGCAAAATACCTCAACTTTCGAGCCCTAATCATAATCAATATTAGAGCTTTGATTTTAATGTCCTAAAAAATGTTTTTGTTCTAAAAATTCTGAATAATGACTAGAAAAATAAACTAATTTTTTTTTAATTTTGTTAATAATTTCGATTTTAATTCCAATAAAAACTCGGTAAAAATGATAGATTATAAACATTTCAAAGGATTGTAAAAAAGTTTTAACTTTCCAAAACTTCTAAAACCTAGAAAAACACTTATTTCCATATCTTGGTTGCAGGTTTTACTTCATAATAGGTTTAGGTCATGTTGTATTTATTTGCTTGAACATAGTAATAGTTTGTTAAATATAAATAAACACTGAACACTGTGTAAGAGCATCTAAAAATCTTAAAATACAATTTTTTCAACAATTCAAACTGGACAAAAACTTCAAAAATGCCACACAAATCTCGAATTGATCTAAAATATGAAACAAATTACCTAAAAATTTAAAATCGTCAAAAGAGCAAAAACTTCTGATTTTGATTCAAAAATTATACACGAAACCCGTACCTTTTTAGTACTTACCTATGCTATAAAACGATCGTCGCGTAGCTAGATCATGAAAACAATAAAAAGTACATCGAAATGCCAACCTTTATCATTAAGTACCTATGCAATGCAAAAGATTTTTTTCCTAATGATTTTTATTATACACTCGATCATGATTGTCAGAATTAATAACGTTGCATTTTTTATAGATGTATCATGTATGACATGTAATGGTAGAGCCAAGTGCAATGTCAATCAAGTTTTTTACTTTTTTTACGCTTAATAATATTAATTTTCACCTAATAACTGTATCGCAGGCACGTATAAAGTAGTTGTGCAATCAAAAAAAAATATCTGTCTATTCTAAGTCCCTAAATTGGTATGAAATTCATAAATTGTGGAACTAAAATAAGCATAGCTACTATTACCTATAGGTATATGTAGTAGGTACTAATAAATAATAGCAAGGCTGGGAATGTAACCTAGCGATTTTTAAGCTCGTTAGTCTAAATTAATATAAGGTGTAAATTAAGTTTAGTCAAAAGTTAACTAATATATTTTTTATAACTTCGTCAAGTTAAAAATTAATGGATAGTTGCAACAAATTAACTTAACTAAAAAAATTGAAATTTGTAAGAAAAATAGGTAGGTACCCCTGGTACCTACAACATCATGGGTGAATTTGGGGTTCATACCCACTTTGCCGAATCCCAATTCGCCGACAACTCAATTTGCCGACAAATATACCAGTTTTAAAATATTTTTAAAATATTCCCTTTTCGCCGACAGTCTAGTTTGCCGAAGTCTCGGTTCGCCGACAAATTATTAATAAAGTTTTCATTTTCCCGATTCGCCGACAGTTGACAATGATCTTATCGAAAACGGATAAGATAGCGATAATATTATTATGGTATATTATTGATATAAGTTCGATGTTTAAATGTTTTTCCACACATAAAAATATAAAATCCACATGTAGTATAGATTGGTGAATTTAGTTCAGTCCTCCAGCCGTCTTTATAGCGAACCTTAGGATAACTATATTGAAAAGTGCTTTATTCTTATTACAAATTTAATTAAAAATGGAATGGTATAAAATCAAATCTGAAAAAGAACGAGATTTACTAGTGGTCGATAATTTTATTCATCGCATTGATAGAATACGGGACACAACTGAGTATTATAAATGTATTCAAAATTGCGGGGGTCGTGCTATTTTAAAAAACAATACCGATGTTGTATTGTCGAAAAAACACGATCATCCAACACATGGAGCTGAGTTAGCGAATCGTGGTTTTAGAAATAAACTGAAAGAAAGTAATATTTGTATTAATTAAAAAAAAAAAAATTAAGAAAAATAAAAAATAAATTACAAATTTATAAATTATTAGGAGGAAATTTCGAATAATCCAACAAAACCAGTACATATGTACTGTCTTGTAATGGGTGTTATGGTGCCAATGGTTAGTATGTTATCATTTAAAATATGTAGTACATTTTTTTATTACATTTATTTCATTATATTTTTTAAAGATTTTATTTTTTATTATTAATATTTAATTTTATACATTTATAAATTATAAATTAAATATATAAATTTATATATTTAGATTTATGCTCTTTTACCGAATAAAAGCACTAGTACGTATACGAGAATGTTCAATATAATTAAAGAAGCTGCTTTGAGAAATGATTTGGCTTTCAAGCCCAAAATATTTCAAATTGATTTTGAAATAGGAATGATTGTTGCTATACGAGATTCATTTGGATATAACATAGAAATACAAGGATGCCTTTTTTCATTTTGGGCAATCTATATGGCGACAAGTACAAAAACTTGGTTTAGTTCACGATTATACACACAATGATGAAGTGAAAAAAACGGTTCGAAGAATATGTGCCTTAGCTCTGGTGCCTATCGATGAAATAGATGAGTGTTGGTCAATTATTCATGCTGAAGCACCAGTTAATGAAAGTAACTGAAAACGATTTAATTATAATTTGATTAGTATATATAATATTTACTTTTTTTTAGACGTTATAAAACTTATGGACTATTTTTTGGACACATATTTGAATAGTGATGTATGCATGTTTGACCGGAAAATATGGAATCATTTCAACACCGATAGGACACGTACAACTAACCACCTAGAAGGTTGGCATGCAGCTTTAAACCGGAGCTAGTATAAGTCGACCAAAGCCGAACATATTTGTGTTGATAACTGAAATAAAAAATCAACAACAAAATTTTGAACTTGATCTACAAGCCCAGAAAAACGGTAATCTAAAACCACTAACTAAAATGAAATTTCGAAAGCTTGAAGAAAGATTAAAAAATGCAGAGGATAGGTAAATATTATAAAATAATTAATTTTTACATGTATAATAGTTGTTATATAATTAGTTTTTATTTTTTTTAGATTGAAATCAGAAGAAATCTCTTTAATAGAGTATGTCGATATAATAAAATATCATATAATAATACAATAAATTTATAACTTTTTTTATTTATATTTACTTTTTTATATATATATATAACATATCTTATATTTTATACATGAATAATATTTATACTTACTTTACTTTTATTTTATATATAATAATTAAATAATGTATCTACTGACTTAATGGATTAATAATCATTTATACATGATACATTTGTATTTAGTTTTATTTTTTAATAAGTCGGCGAATTGGGAGTCGGCAAATTGGGAACATGTAAATAAATAGTCGGCGAACTGGGGTGTCGGCGAATTGAAAGTCGGCAAACTGGGATGTCGGCGAATTGGGATTCGGCAAATTGGGTTTCGGCGACGTGGGAAGACACGGAATTTGGAAATCGTTTAAGTTCAGGGTTCTGTAGTTCGTTAGCAGTGGCTTAATTTGGTCATGTTTGTGAGGGGGGAATGATATATTTATATAAATTATAATATGTCCAATGTTCTTCTTAGAGTTATCTTTACCTTTATCTATCTTTATCTTTATATATATATATATTATATTATATTATAAAAAATGTGAGGCGATTTTTTATGACAGTTATATATCTGAGGTTCTACATAACCGATTTTCATGATTTCTTTTTCTAACGCAAGTACTCGATGTGCAGAGAGCCATCAAAAGAAAAAAGTCCAAAAAATTAATTATTTAAATAGTTATTAGAAGTATAAAGTTTGCCGTATTGAATACCTATATATAAATGGCAGCCTGCGGGTTTCCAGCTACCTGTAACCTGCCTTTTGTATCGACGTGTAGAAACGAATTTTCGGAGAAGTTTATCGATAAAAATTATTTCTCACACTTAATACTACTACAGAGCAGTGCCATAATATTGTGTCTTTGTTCGTTTTTTTCGCTGCTTACGAATTGCGTCCCGTATAAAAAGGTATAAAAAGGTATAATACTAATTGCGTCCTGGGTTTTTCTTGAGCACGTCTGAATCGCGTCCCCATTACCTGTGATATCTTTAAAGTCGAAATTATTGGTTATTTATTACTTATTATCAATTTATTGTAGATTGAATAAAAACGATTACGTTAAAACTTTGATAATTTTATAGTGAGTTACTTTCTGTATAGACAAACACAATTATTGTCGCAGTGCAGTGTATACGGTTCACTTATTCACAGGTGTTACTTTTTTTAAACCAAGTTTTCAACTTTAATAATAACTATGGCGAGTGAAATTAAAACTATGTTTAGCGAAAAACAAAGGGATTTATTTGTGATTGGTGCGTACAAATTTCGCTTCCACAAGTACTTAAAAAAAAATAATCTAGAACGGTGGTGTTGTTGTAAAAAAACCTGTACAGCTTATATTCATTTAAACTCCGATAATGAAGTAGTCAAAAAAGTTATTAATCATAATCATGACGAAGAAAACGAAATATTGAACCGTCAAATCGTGAGTAATCAATTAAAACGAAAAGCTATCGACGATATTTGCGAAAAACCAAGTAAAATCATCAATCGCGAATTACTCACACATGATGTAGATACTTTAACTACATATGATTTACAATTGATCAGAAAAAATATGCATTATGCACGATCGTCTATTTTGCTCTAATTACCAAAAAATTTGGAGGAACTTCAAACTTCATTAGACAATATGAGCGATTTCTTATTAACCAATCGTAGTGAAAACTTTTTGTTGGTAAATGATAAGGAATCGAATATTTTATTATTTTCTTGTAAAAGTAATTTAATGTTTTTAAGCAATGTTGATACAATTTTTGTTGACGGAACTTTCAAAAGTTGCCCAAGCCTTTTTACTCAAATCTTCACAGTTCATGGCTTACAAAATGGTAAATATATACCACTATTATTTTTTCTACTTCCTGATAAGGAATTAAAAACCTACTAAAAGGCATTTTTCCACATTTTGTCTGAATGTAATAAAATCAATATTATATTTTCTCCAAAAAAAGTGTTTGCAGATTTTGAAAAATCAATACATTTGGCTATTTTATCAGTTTGGCCTTCATTAACTCTGAAGGGATGCCGATTTCATTTGGGCCAAAGCTGGTATAGGAAAATACAATCAATTGGCTTAAGTTCTGAGTATAAAATTGACAGCGATTCAAGTAAATACTTGAAATATTTTTTTGGATTACCGTTTCTTCATCCTGACGAAGTGATCAACTGTTTCGCAGACGATTTAATATCTATTAAACCGTTAGATGAAAAAATTGATATATTTACTGATTATATATTAGAAACATATATACTACCAGAATCTAGTTTTCCGCCTTCATTATGGGCAGAATACTCGGCTACTACTATGAGAACTACAAATAGTTGTGAAGCTTTTCATTCTAAGCTCAACGCGATGTTTTATAATGCACATCCAAATATTTTTCAATTTATTGATACTATGAAGAGGTTACAAACAGATATTTATATAAAACAACGTAGTATTCACTTAAACAACCGCACAACCTCTATAATTAAAAAAGAACAATTTTTAAAACAAGCAATGGCAGATTTTGAATCAAAAAAAATTAGTAGGTTTGAATTCCTAAAAAAGTTATCTTTTAAATTTTTACCGGTACTATAACATTTTTATAAAATTAAAATTACAAAAAAAAACAATATATTTTTCACCAATATCGATAATATTTTTTATACAGTTACAATTTTTTGACAAAATACAAAAACAAAAATAATATATTAAGCAAAAACAGTATTTTTAACCTACCTGTAGTAACTAGTAACTATTACTACAGACAGTCCTAAGTCTGTATATAAATGGGAAGGGAAATATTGTTTAGTTTTTATAATATACGAGACTCAATCGGTACCTATAAAAGTTAAAAAAATTCGGGACGCAATTAGTACGACCACCAAAAAAACCCGGGACGCAATTAGTATGACCTCCAAAAGAACCCGGGACGCAATTCGGAATGAATTTTTGCCGCAGGACGCAATTCGTATGCAGCCGTTTTTTTTTGTACCTATCGTTTATTTGTGTTTCTTTTTCTTATGACAGTTATATATCTTATTTTTCTAACGCAAGTACTTTGAGCCTTCAAAAGAGTTAAGTCCAAAAAAACTGTGTACTGCAAAAAAAGCACTTTCATAATTGAATGTGTTGTAACATGACATACACCTCCATATCACCCTGCTACATTTTAAGTCAATTCATAAAAATAAGCAAATGCTTTAAGTCCCGAGCTCTGCTTATTAACTTTATAGGACAAAATGTATGCCTAAAACCTTCTCTGAGATGTCCTCTTTAATTTAAAAACGACATAACCATCCAATAAGTAGTTTCGGAGTTTATCCCGAACAAAAAAAAGTGACTTTATTTTATAAAGTAATATAGATATAGATATAGATATAATACTATTATTATCGTACCCCACGATAGGTAAATACTCTATAATATAGAGTCTATATGAATAATATTTTTTATTTTTATTTTATTTTTTATTTTGACTGCGAATAATCCGATGAGCAGCTATAAGTGCAAGTTGCACTGTGCAACTCAACCATCTTAGAAAGCAATTAGTGAAAATTCGATTAGTTATAAGTTATTTTTCACCAATAACTAATAATAGATATTCAGATAAAATTGATTGTTTTTTTTTTTTGCTAAACTAAATAATAATAATAATTGTTTATTATTCCACGTCGATACCGACCTCCCTATATAGAATCATCTGTGGTCGTCGAGTTTGATTGTTAATTATTTTCAGGCTAGCGACTATTTCTTACTAAAAAAGGTACAGGTATACAATTTACACGTTTATTTTAATTAATAATTACTAATTATTTATTAACTTTATCGGACTAAATTTATGGCTAAAACCTAATCTGTGATGTCCTCTTTAATTTTAAAAAAACGGCACGACGATTGAATTAGTAGTTTGGGAGTTTATCCCGAACAAAAGAAAGCAACTTCATTTTATATAGCAGTCTATAGATATAGATTAATAAGTCTACGCCGTTTATTTAGTGGACTTTAGTAGGTATTAAAAGTTATTAAAATTGCTTATATTTACCCCTTAAAATACGATGAAATATTATTAAAAATCAAAAATAATAATTGATCGCATTTTCGATAATTATTATGTAAAACACCTTAGTCCTTATTGTAATTTTGTACAAAAGAACTGAATGAGTGATGGGATACTGGCACGAATTGTTCACACATCTATGCAATAGCTTTCGATATAGCAATTATAGTCACCAAGGTAACTAACCTGAGCTCATAAAATAAACTATAGTATATATTGTAATCTAAGCTTTAGTTACATTTTCATAGTTATTTATATGCATTTCATTTTAAATCTTTTCAATAACTTTTTGAAATAAGTTATTTATATTTACTTGCATTTAAAGATGAATAGTGGAGACAACGCAGAATTGGATGATAAACGGTTGGTCTACGTGTATAATTTTCTTGCTAAATCTTTGAGAATTAAAATTGATGTAATAGACACAATGATGCGAAATCGAGATTATCAAGTACGTATACTATTCACTTATGGTTAATATTAAATAAGAAGTTCTATTCATATTAAATACCTACAATGCTTATTCATAATACGCGAATTCGTTAAATAGATATTTGGAAATTTAGAATATAACAACTAAAGTAGGTATTCTTGTTTTTTTTTTTATTATTAAGAAAATGAACATTTGCCATCTGTATATAAATAAATACAATAAGTTATATAATACATAACAAAATGTACAATGCTTGATCTAAGGATTCGATCAATAACGCTGCTTCAACTTAATTGGATTTGTGTATGCGCGTGTGTGTGTTTTTCTTTCATAATAATTTGTTTTGGAGATCGCGTGGCCAGTTATACATTAATAAGCGACGGAAAGCATATCCTGGCAATATTATCACCTTAACGCCAAAGGTGAGAAAATGATATATCATTCGCACCAAAATTTGTGCGACATTTAAGTGCCGATTTAATATTATATACCTATACCAATTACCATTATACTTGTCATGCCCAATTTACAACATAAGGTCCAAATGAGAAACTTTATAAAATTTAATTAAAGATATATTTATAATATTAGAGTATATATAAAAAATACAGTAAGCAAAATTGCAGAGGTAATTAGTTTTGTTTTATACAACTTTTAGGCTTTGGTAATGGATTTTTTGAACACGTCAGATCGTAATTCAATTTTTTTCACGTTGAACTCTGGTGGTTTATTATTACCAATGTACGATGACTTTCCTGATGGTTACAAGTCTAGAGTTTCATATATTATAAGACTCGAACCAATTGAAGTTACCGAAAATAATTGTGATACTCTACTTTTGTGTGGAGAAGTGTCACCAAACCCTTTTGAGGATTTAAAAGCAATCACTGAAAACGTAAGTGACACTATGTCAAATAAGTATAACATAGTTAAATTATATAATAGTTAAATAAATTGATTTATACTTATCACAAATAGGCTTTGTTAAATTTGTTTTCTACCAAAGAAAATTTTTTCAAAAACTGTTCAAATGACATTATAGTGGAAGTTCAAGACAGACTTAATGATTTTCTTACAAACATAAATAACATGTCAGGACAAATGAAAAACCGTTCAATATTGACATTACCTTATGGATATGACAACATTACTAATGCCTTAAAAACCACTGAAATGAGGTACCAATTTTCTATTAAAAAATAATTTTATTAAATTTAGTACCTACAGGCTACAATGTATAACAACAGAAAATATCACGATAAATGTGTCTATGTGCGAAATGCGATTTGCCACAGTATATAATAGCTCTAATATAGCTCTGAATCTAAAAAAATATTTTATTTACTATTGAATACTAATATTTTATCGGTTAACTATGTTTTTAGTGATGGAAAAATTATTGATGATGTATTAAAACAAAGATTGGAAAACAAAGTGTACACTTGGTTCAAAGAAATGAAAATAATGGTAGCGCTCAAACCAGATGTGATTTTGGAGAAAGATCCCGCTGCGTCGCCTTCCCAATGTAAATGCTAAATTAAAATAATATAATTCAAATTTGTTCAATTTTCATACTGACACATTTTAACTATACAGACCTTGATTTTTGGAAAAATCGAGAACAACAACTTATACATTTTCACGAACAAATTGACCAACAGATTGGACATTTCTTAACCATTACAAAAAGTCCTTGTATGGATATTTATAAGCAAATAATAGAAACAACAGTGACTGGTAAATCGATTTGTCTTATTATTATAGTTTCTATGTATAAATATTTATTTCAGTGATCTTTTTAAGTATTTTGTTTTTATTTAGAAAAACGAGAAACGAATCTCATAAATATGTTTTTATCTATGCTCACTAAACACATAAATACGATCGAAGGAGATGGTTTGGTTGAGTCGAAGATGGAATTATGTATTTTATGGAGAAAATTGGCTTTAATATGGATAAATTGTCCAAATTTTCAAAATTACAGTTACATAATTATCTTGATAAAAGTATTATGCAATATGGTCATGGCTGAAGTAAGCACAACAAATGAATACATTTCTTCTATTCTCTTATCAAAAAATTAAATTCCAGTCTTCAAGATACTTAGAACCAACGGCTCTATTTCAAGGTGAACTAGCGGAGAACTTAGATAAGATTTATTATATTCTAGACATATTAAGTTATTTCAAGTAACTACTATATTCAATTTTCATACATCTTAATAAATAAATACACTTATTGTCATAATATTAAGTTAAAAAATATATTATGCCTAGATATGAATTCAAAGTTACTCAAACTGAATATTTTCAAGAACAATTTGATAAATTTATATTGACAAATTCAGTTTCACGTAATTACAAGCCACGTTACTGGCACTTCCACACAAATGAGCTTTTTCAGAATCTTGACGCATTTGATGAGCGGTTAAATTGCATTAAAGTATGTTAGATATGTATTACATATATAAATTCAAAACTCATAACTATATTGCCCACCCTAAGCTTACAGATTTGAGTTACGTAATTTTTTAAATATTTATTAATATTGTATTTATTGTCAGTACCAATCTAAATTCACGTTTAAAATTCTGAGCGGAGTATTGAGTGTATTTATTTTACAATAATGTTTTTTGGGTCTGCAATTACGT
>NW_019100567.1:0-41664 GCF_001856785.1 Myzus persicae | reverse complement strand
AGTTTTTAATATTATGTTTATGTTATTATGTATTTGGTAAATAAATAAATTTTATAATAATATTAATTATTACACTGTTGAAGTTAATAAAATGTATTATTATTAATTTATATAGGTAATAGAACGGTGATTGAGGAGGGGGGGGTAGGGGTTGATGACAAAAGCCCCCCTAAAGCTGCCTCATATTAAGCATACTCACAAATAATTTTAGGACTACATCCCTGATCCTAATATCTTGATAAAAAATACACAGACATACAAATAAAGTGGTCACGCAACTGTTTGAGTGGTATAAATAATGTAAATTGTAAACTGTATTTTGTAAATTTGCGGTAAATTTATTTTACCCGTAAAATTTTACATGGTAAATTTACGAGACTCGCATCACTAGATGTACCTGCAATAGTATGACTGAGGTTTACTCCAGTCTTCGTATTTCTTGCACACTGTCGCGGAGCTAAAAAAATATTTAGAATTTATTCGTTTGTACATATGTACGTTATTTTATTCTCTCATTATTTTTACCCATATTTATTTATTTATTATATTTATTAAAAGTTCTAACTGCTTTTGCAAGCCTCCTAGGCTTAGGAGCGTTTACTCATTTTTTAGAAGATTCTGAGCTGTAATCAGAAATTCTAAAAAATATTTAAAACGTGAATACGTTAATTTCGTTAATTTGAATTTTATTATTATAACCTATATTTATTTATTTTGTTTGATTGATGTTATAATTATTATGCGATCCTCCTGGGTTTGAGACCTATTGCAAATTTGTTTGATTATCATCAGATGAAAAAAAAGTCCTTGAAATTTTTTAACCCTTTCCAGCCCAACTATTCAATTTTTTGAAAAAAAAAAATCCTTAATACATTACTTCAAATGGGTTATAAGTAGACAAGCAATTTTTTTTTCAATTTTTCATTAACTTACCTGAGAAATACAGGTATGATTCCTAAAGTCATCATTGGGCTTTTACAACTCACATGAAATAAAAGTTCTATAATTCCAATATCCTTTATTTTTTTAGAACTACAAATACATAACTGAACTATTTAAAACAAATTTTAAAATAATACATAATATATTATGTAATAAAATAAAACAAATGTATAAAAATATTAATAGCAAATAAAAAAAAAACTTAAACCTTAAACAGAATGTAAAAACTTTGTTAGAAACGTTTTTAGGAATACTGATAAATAATTGTTAAAAACAAATTATAAAATAAAACACAATACAATAATACAAGATAAAATAAAACAAAACACTTGTATAAATATTTTAATAATATAATATAATTAACGAAGGAATATTCAAATCAATTTTATCAGTCTTGAATCTTGATGGCTAAGTATAATAATTATCACAAAAAGTTACAATTTTTTATGAAAAGCAATGAAACACATTTTATCTACCTTTGAACATAAATGTAATATACACTTACTGCATGTGTTTGTAGTATAGCTTTTTATGCAATGTTTGCATCGTTGCTTTTTTGAAACTTTAATAGGCCAATGAGCTATTTCATCAAACCTAACATCATCTACTGGCCTTGGAGCAAATAATCTTCTTTTTTTAGTTGGTGGTGTAGTTGATAATGACGATCTTCCTCTTTTATTTTATTTATTTCTACCAGCTTGCAATAAAGCATGTGCTACTTCTGATTTAAATTTCAATAAACTATGATGGTATGATGGCATGATGGCATTTTTATAATACTCATGTACCTATATATTAACAAAAATAATAATATTTAAAAAGTAAAATTTAAAAAAAAAAGTAAATAATTATTACATTTGAATTCCTAAGAATTGTTCAATTTCTTCTGGTGAAGTATCAAGTAGCTACACATTTTCCACATTTTTCAACTGAGTAAAAATCAAATTAGTTTGCTCAGATATGTTGTGAATCATATCATTATCAACAAATAACTTAAAGTATTGAAATGGAGACAATATACTATCAGGAGATTCTGGTTTGTTATCACTTCGGCCGTGGGCATAGCTCCAGGACATGTTTTTTCAGTCAGCATCCCGGTTAAAAATTCCCCCCTTATCCACTGTCTCATAGAGTTCTGCCAATGCAGTTGCTGTTACTGAGTCTCCAGTTAAATCGTCGTGGTTTTTATATGCTGGTGGCCCTAATTTCCTTCTGTAATTGTTAAAACCTTGCAAACAGTGGTCTCGCGAGAGCGTCATCAAGGCTTTTGTCATTGGCTCTGTCAAGGCACCGTCATTATGGGCCTCGACCATACCCATCTTCGAATTGACCATAAATTGCATTGTTGTTTTAATACTAGTTTTTAAGACTTTTCTAAAAATATAGACAAATCGCATTGTATTATAGATACTGGGATAATATAATATGTGCAATGTGCATCTCATCCAAGTTACTTATTTACTTAATCTAGCAGGGGATCTGTTCTAGTCCCATTTCCCTTGCGTCCGTCTATAGTTTCTGTATTTCTGATGGGTTGAAAAGCGCCCCTTACGTTTTTAATTTAACAATGTCGCTATATTATGCATGTACAGTACAACCGAATAAAAAGGTATGTAAGACTCTGTAGAACCTCATGTTTGGCAGCCGGAGCCATTAGATGGGGGTTTCGTCTATAATATGCACATTGCACATGTAATACTTAAACTATATACTTAAGGGATGACGAAGGTAGCGGTTTTTTCAATATTCCTCAATTTGATTACAATTTTATAATTTATTGACCAGAAAAATTTTTGTTTAACTAAAAAAAATAATTAACGAAATCCGACCAGTATGAGAATTTTTCCTGTAAGACATGTTTTTCTTTACTACAAACGAGGGGGCTCTGATAAGCCTAACTTAAATCATTTATCCGTGTTGGAACTATTGGTTCTAAACATTGTACTGTCATGCTGCCGTTATGTGTCGTATTCTATATAATGAGCGATGCCCAGGTGGCCTTGGTAAATTAATACCTCGGTAATGGCTTAAGAAAAACCGCCACTCTGCGCATGACGGGCAGTGATCATTTTTCGGGCCCTCGATTTTGTACCTTCAAATAGCTTTTTATTCACTATACCTACACAATATGCACCCTGCTCTGCAAATCACGGATTAAACATAATATTCGTAAAGGTAAAAATGCGTCGTTTGTGTTTTTTTAATTTATGAGTGTATCCATTAATTCTCGGACTGACCTTGTGTTACTGAAGTGCATCCACCTTGTGAAATTATTGTATATCAAGTTTTCTGGCAGACTTGATTGAATCCTTTGACTAATTTAATCCTCAGTCCAACAATAACTATTAATCGCATTTTTTGTATTAAAAGAAATTGGCTTATATTATCCTCTATGCAAGATGTGTTACTTGAACTAATTGACATTGTGTGAATTTAAAATCATTTTGAATAAATTTGAACTCTCATTAAAATCCATTTTAAAAGACTTGATTTTTATTACTTTTAATTTATTTAATAACAATTTTTATCAATTGGTTATTATTTCTTCCTTTTATTCCACAACTCCAAATCCACTGTGATATCACTTCAATATTTTGTTAGTTATTCTATTATTACTATATTGAGGGTGTCCACACTCTCATTGTATTATGATTTTTTTAGTGTGTGGATATGAATATTTTAGAGCAATTTTTTTTGTTATCAAGAATTACAACATTATTATAAAATAGTCCTTTGTTATCGTAACGTACTCAATGCTGTAGTACTATAATAATATTAATATTTTACTCTATCTCTACGAATTACTCACTTATGTTCTATACAAGCGATTGATTATTTTTGTTTGTTTCAAAAGCGAAAGTTTCAACAATGGAGAGAAAACTGCAAAAATATCGTAAAAATCACGTCTACGCTTCGTGGTATTATTATATACTGCTCGCGCGCGCATCGTAAAAACAACTACTAATTATGGTCGTGGCAGGATGCGCGACTCAAAGTCGAACGACGTGTGGCGAGGAGATAATAATACAACGCGTAAATATAATATGCACACTGGTGTGTTTAAATGTCAATTTTGCGGGTTTCGTGAAAGTTTTTCTTGCGTTAGTCGTATTGAAATTGTTACGATTTATATACTCCTCGCATATAATATAAGGCACGCGACGTGACAAATAAATTATATAAATTATTAAGAATATACAGTCACCCATATACCATATTAAGTGTGCGGAAACAGGGTACACCTTATCACTGATTAAACTGTAAATATCTTTGAATTCTGTTTTCAGGACATTAAACTAGATTAATGGATCATACATTTCTATGACTTAAAATTGTTTTAACTCTTGTATCTAGCGCATGCGCAACACAACTTTATTTTTTTTAAATGGCAACTCCTATTTTGAACATCATTTTCGGATTGATCGATTTTTTTCAAGACATTTTGAATTTGTGTTGTAAACTCAAAATTGGCTGAAGTAGAGCTATAAATACAATTAAATAACAATTAATTAATTTACTAAATTAAATTTTTTAAATTTGAATTTCACGTATTTTCCCCTTCTAAACACCATGATATAATCAGACTTGTTATTATTAAAGTATTAAAGTAATTTTATTTTATTATTACATATAATGAAATTACATAATTTATTATCAAAATATGAATTAAAAAACTAAATTATAAATTATTTTTTTTTAACTATTTATAATTTGCAATTTAATTTAACGGTAAGAAAATACTTAGATTTTTTGAGTGATGATTTGCAATTAATTTACTTCTTGATGATTTACCATAAGCTACCCGTAGAAACATGTATTATCATTTATCAGCTAGACGACGTCCCTGCTCATAATGTCCGAATTGTCTAAGAATTTTTAAGAGTAAAATTTGGTGAAAGATTTATTGCAATACACGGACTAGTGGAGTGGCCCCCAAGATCACCTGATCTTACACCGTTAGATTCTTTTTGTTGGGACACTTGAAAAATGTTGTGTAGGCTTATTCTACAATTAATATTCAAAATTTGAAGAATAAAATTACACATGTATGTAACGTAACCTCTTAAATGAAAACCAAATGCTGACACCAACTAATCATGAATGTTTACGTCGATTTGCACTCTACATAACAGAGCGACTTTCGAACAATTTATCGAATGATCTGTTTGTAATTTCTGTAAATTAAATTTTAAATAAAAATGTATAGTAATTTTTTAATTTTATAATACCTAGTTAAGAAAAAAATAATTTAGAAATTTAGAATTTTGTTTTTTAATACATATTTTGATAATAAATTATGTAATTTCATTATATGTAATAATAAAATAAAAATAGTAATTCATAAAAAGTAATTAATTTATTACTTTAATAATAACAAGTTTGAATATATTATGGTGTTATCAATTAAGTATCTACTATAAATTATAATACATTAATTATACCTTATAATTTTAAAACAACGACTTTTCATAAAATATGTCCGATTATAAAAATTATTTGAGAAATATTATTATACTCTGGGCGAATACTGATTTATTTTCTAAACCTCGTATGTCGAGTGCTGACATATCACTTAAACTTGTTCAACAATTTTTCGAAAATAATTTTTAATTACGAACAGTTTCCTGCTGTAGCGTAAAATAGTATTATTATAATTCGACATTATAATACTGACGATAATTTTTTTTTTATTTGTAATTATTTGGTTAAAACGTTAAAAGAATGCAAAGTTCGAGGTAGGTCAAACGTTTCAATGTTTCATCGCATGATTATCATTGATAATCACAATATATTAATAGAATAATATTATTAAGTAAACATCCGCGTCCCAGACTTTAGTAATAATTAAATATCATTTCGCTTGCAATCCAACGATTAGGATAAATCGAATTAACCGTGCATTCACTTTCTCGATATTTCATGATAAATCAATCCTAATTATATCCCCAAGTCGATAACCGCGCGCACACGCCTCGCCTCACTCGCCACACGCACAAGCTATATTTTCGCGCTCGCGAGTATACTCCTACCTTGGTTTACGCGTTACACTATACTGCGGTCAAAGCACTCCGGGCCGTCCTAGCGGATGACGGCAGAATTTTAATTTATTATGTACGGAAAACGCTGCGAACAATAATCTCGTAAAAATGTACACACATTCTATTATTATATGGCGACGGGCAGGTACGGTGAAAAAAATAAATTTCCGTTAGAAAGTATCCGCTGGCGACAGTATATTGCTGCAGTGACGCGTCTTCGATTACCCACCTACCAATACTATACAATACAGGTAATAACATGCGTTGCGCGCTACTGGACACAACATAATATTATAATATGCGCAAATCAAAAATAGTTTTAATGAGCAACTTACAGCGGCAATTCGCTTATCTGATACGGCGTGCACCATAAATCCTGCAATTATCGCCGAGCCCGATAACGATCTCGGTGCGCTGCACAGTGAGATAAAATATGTCCCGTTTCGGTAGGCAGATGCGCAGATAGGTAGGTAGGTAGCCAACCAGGTATGAGGTAGGTATAGGTTATAATATACCAAGTGTATACGGTATACCTAAGTCGCCGCCGCAGCCGCGCAGGTAGCCGAGTCGCAGACGTTATTTAAATTCCAGCTAATTGAACGTGATGTATGTATGTATTATGCTTGCGGTCGTCCGTGCAGCTCCGGAGAGGAGGAGTGTAGTGTTTCGGACTCCGGAGAATTAATAAATAAACCCTATGACGTCCAAACGAGACACCGATTTGGCAATGACTTTGGCGTGCTCGATCTCGGTCGCGTGCCAACCGTTTCGGCCTCGCTCCGGTTGGTTGACCAAATCGTGTCGGGGTTTTTTTAAGCCCGGTCACTGATAGGTTTCCTGGCGTTCAGATGAGTACGCATCAGCTGCTGTTCAAGCGAGCGTTGATGATATTGTGAAGCTTCGGTTGGCCAAAAATACATCAGCTGGTCAGTATTATTATTTTCGCATGACAAAATATATACCTATTGTTATGATACATAACATTCATCTTATCGTATATATTTATAGATGATAAAAACATGGATAGGACAAAAGCGTTTACTTTCATGCGGAGACGTGCAGGAGTATCAACCACAGATACATACAGCATACTATATAATAAAGTGTCGACTATCAATATCATATTATGACGTATAATCGTTTTGTACAAACATTTTAAAAAACGTGCTGAATTTGTTATCTGAACTTCATGACCGCAAATATATAGTCGCCTCAATCTGTGATGTCCTATCCATGTTTTATTATCTGTGTATGTATAAATATTAAATATACTTTATCACGAGTACATTAAAGTCACTACTCCTCTCCAGATGAGTCAATATCGACTCGGTCGGCAATACACAAATCTCTGAGGTGTTTGAGCATCGCAAACGACGATGTATATTTTCACTACACGAAATGTTATCGGTATCGTTCGATCACTCCGGAAATCAACTCGGTCGACGCACAACAATTCTGAACTCGGCAAAACTACTCTGAGGGGACTTCGTGTTCTTTGATGGTAAACAAAAGCGCCTAAAAAGGTAGGTTCTCTGAAAATAATTTATAAAGTTAGGTACATTTATGGTTTTGATTTAAATATAAGACATGAAATTCTATTTATTACATTCACTCATCCCCAAAGTCTCTTACCCTGTTTCTCCTTTAGCGACATAAAGAGAGTCATTGAAGATGACACATTAATCCAGTGTCAAAATGAGTGGAATGAAATGTCAACCAAACATAATGAAATCAAGAAAACCGTCCAACAATTTCTTTTCCCAGACAACACCTCAAGAAAACACGAGACTTCCATAAACCACCTTAGAATTAATCACACCCACCTTAAACACTCCCACTTAATCAAAAAAGAAGATCCTCAATATGCACATGTTGTGGGGGGGGGGGGTACTCCTCACCGTGAAACATATCCAAACCGAATACAAAATATACGATGAGGAAAGAAGGCCACACCAAAATCCAACCACCTCGATGAAGCACTTAACCCGGACACCACCAACATATCCCAAATCGTTAAATTCCGATCAGCAACACAAATTGTTTTTTATTTTTTTTTTTAGAATTAGGATGTCATATACATTGTTTTCAATACCTACTAAGGTGAGTCGTCCTAGCATCCTCAAGTCACAGCGCATCCGAACAGATTTGATTTTACTTTCAAGAGAAAGGGGTACAAATTGTTTCAAGGAAAGTACAAATGATAGATACGAATCAAGTAAAAACATGCAATGATGACTTACGGATGCTAGGACTAGGTACTCATCCTATCTGCTATTACATAAAAGTATGATGTAAATACTATGGTATGATTGATTAATTTCCAGGTTTTTTTAATGTATTAGTTGGCACGATAATTATTTATAGTATATAGTTTGTTGAGTTAAAAATGTTATGTCTTGCAGGTTTAAAAGTTCATATTATTATTTTGTAGGTATAATTATCAATTAGGTGGACCGTAGAAAATTGTTTATTAGGATATAATACTGTTAAACTTTTTAACTTTAAAAATTAAATAATATGAATAATACGAAATCCACAATAATTATCTATGGCAATCTAACTCGGTAACTTGCGACACAATCTTCACTTCGACCTGAACAACAATAATTATTATTAGTTTTTTTACGTTTCACCTAGAACCACGTATACTCTGTGCGTATACTGTATACTCGGCACAGCCAATCCGTCAAGCCGACACCCTACACCTGGTCGAGTAATTTTTTTGATATAAACGTACATTTGTGGGGAGGCGATAGTGTTTACTGTTCACTGCATAATATATTATGTACGTCAAAGACTGGCACGCATCGCCCCGCCAAGTGGTAAACGATCAATATGTGAGTGTATTTTGTGTAAATAATATGATATAATATGATACCCTCATATACTTACACATCGTAGGTACTTGAACATACTTTTTCGGGTACCTACTCTTCGTGCGGCAGCTGATTTTACATTTTGGCTGTCTGTTTGCTCGTCGACGGGCGTTGAAAATCGCCGGAGGTTACGGCGGCGACATTCCCGTGTACACTTACCTCCATATTATGTAGGTACACATCAAAGGCGGTTGTTTCCTCGAGAACTCGCGAAAATTGAGTTGTTAAATGCATGATACTTGTATGATACGTACATAGGTGTATGGATATTATTATGCTTGTG
Organism: Myzus persicae; assembly: GCF_001856785.1. Taxonomy (NCBI): domain Eukaryota; kingdom Metazoa; phylum Arthropoda; class Insecta; order Hemiptera; family Aphididae; genus Myzus; species Myzus persicae. Next base: position 32,524 of record NW_019100567.1, on the reverse strand, counting down.
TAATATTTGTTTTTAGCGAAAAACGCTCATCTGAAGCTTAGTCAGCTGCTGTTGCCGACGCAAATATTATTTAAAAAAATACAAATGAAACGTCGTTGAAACCGCCGAGAACTATCGATGCGGACTCCTCCTATTATTGGTTTCGGACAGACACTGCGGCGTCGATGGACCGAGTGCTCTGCAGCTGGGGAGACAATGAAAAATCCCTAAACGACCATTGGAAAAGAAATGAGCACGTTAAAGTACAACAATGTATTCAATGACAATGTGATCTTGCTCTATGTCCCATGTAACACCACTCTATTCCTACGAAATGTGATATTTTTGTATACATACAGTGTGATTCATCAATCATACTCACTTCCGTTTTTTTACCTTAAATAGTATTAGTTTACTATTTAAAAATTGCGAAACTATGAATAATTGAATGAACTATCACTATGTAATGTAAAAAATGGGTTGAGTATGACCGAAGAATCGTCCTGTATTCATATTTTGCAATTTTTAAACTTTTTACTTAAATACTATATTTTCATTTTTTTAGAAATTGTTTTTTCTGAAGGAGTGTTCCGGGTGATTTAAATCGCAGAACCTTTTTTACTGTAATTTTTCTGAGTGGATTATTTTTTGGAACATCTTGTTATACTACCAGTCCTTTTGAAATACGAACAGATAGTTTTTCATTTATTAAAATGCTTGTGTTTACTAAAAATAAAAATCCTGAAAAATGATTTTACACAAATATAAATAGATGTACCCATCGAGTATCATTATTAGAGTATAGAATATGTATTTAATATTTTCTCGGATCATGTTTACAAGTTCTAAAAGTCGATTTCTCTACTTCAATATTTGATAAAAATAAAATTATCAACATTTTCAAATGCCCACTTATCCATCAAACCTACGAATACCAATCATATAATAGGTACACTAAGTTGAATCGAATATGTCAGAAAATGCTTTTTAAAATTTTGAAGTTTCTTTCGTCAAAATTTTCAAAAAATATGATTCTCTAAATAATTTACTGTAGATAACGGGATTTCTCATTTGAAATACTGAAGTTTGCATCTCCACGGGGCACAGGTGTTACAAGAAAATCCCTATATATTTTTGAAAATATGGTCTTTTAGAAGGTATCTGCTTACGTATCTATGTAATAATTTCAAAAGTCAGATTTGAGACGGTGAAAGACATAAGCGCCAAAATGTGATAAGAAAAAAAAAATCGTACCTTACAAAAGCGCCAAAATCGTATCGTACATAAGCGCCAAAATGAGATGAGAAAAAAAATCGTATTTTACAAAAGCGCCAAAATCGTATCGTATATAAGCGCCAAAATTCTAGGTACCTGTGTGCTACGCAGTGGCGGCTCGTGCCTAGGTGTGCAAGTGTGAGCTCACCACATATATTAATTAGATATAATAGTGAAAATGTATAATANAACAAATATCTGTTTAACTGTATTTATTATATAAAAAAATTAAATTTTAAAAACAAACAAACGACAATTATTATTATACTCCGAATTAATATTTTTTAAAGTACTTAATATTATTTTCTAAAACTGTATAATCTCAAAATTAAAAATGCTAATAAATATTTTACTAATTACATTTATGCTTAAAACAGACTAATTTTTTTAAAATAAACTTTTGCAATAATTACACACCGCCTACTTTGAACACCACGAGCCGCCACTGGTGCTACGGTTAAAAGATATTAAATAACAGATAATATTATAATTAGAACTATATCGATCAAAAACTCCAAACGTTTAATCTTAATCGATAAATGTATTATTTTACAAAAACTCAACCAATTTATTAAATTTATATTTATTGCATGTATACATACCTATACTCATATTATATTTTAACAATTTATTATTGAACATTTTTTTAATGTAATATATTATATGAAATAAAATATTAAATTTGGCGCAAATGATAGGTCATTATTATACCTTTGGCGCTTATGCCATGTGTTAAGTACAACAGGTATACAATATTAGATTGGCGCTTATGTCATACAAATTTTGGCGCAAATGATAGGTCATTTTTGTACCTTTGGCGCTTATGTCATGTAGCCATTTGAGAATACCTGCACCATTTTAAAAAGAAAAAGGGGGTGATCACGCTTGGGGAATCACCTTATACACACGAGTTTTACGTTTTACAGGCACACGATCAAACATAATATATTACGATGAAAGCGGCTTAGGTACCTATAATATTTATTATATATTACACATAATATTGTGCTCGGGTCCACCACGAGCGTTGTTCTTGTAAGACGGGCGCGTGATCCATTGATCGGAGATCGCCGGTCGCATCGCGCTTAAATTCACCTTCCGCACCGGCGGCGGCGTCGGCGTCGAGATGATCTATAAAAACCAATCTCCGACCAATAAAACCGATGTTATTTATCGCGCTCGCGCTCGCGTTCGGCGTCCGATAAATAGATCTGCCGAGCCCATCGTATACACGTACTATCTATATACATAATAATATGTATAAAATAATACATATATATATATATATATGTATGTATATAAATAATATGTATACGATAAGTACATAGTTTACCTACGCCACGGGCCGCCGCCGACCGATCGTTTATCATCGATCCGTGTGAGAACCTCTGCAATGTCCGCCGAGAGTCGCGCGCATAAATTCCCTCGCGCCACGCACCAGCTTCGTCGGTCCAATAACACAGAATATCGTATTATATATAAATAATATTATTTATACGGCGACAGTATTTATATCATATCATTATTGAGATGTAACTCGCGTATATAAATTCTCCAGTTATATTGACGCGAAGGTATAAAATAATTTCAAAACACCGCCTCGACAACCGTGACGACGATGCTGTTCCTATAGGTACCTATATCTAGTCCAGACTCCAGCGTCTCCTATATCTGCCGATTATAGTAAGACATTATTATCAATAAAAAAACAAATATATAAAAAAATATTAGTATAATATGTAATGACAGCCGACGCGTCACCTCGTCACTGTGTCTTATGTCGGATATTACCAATGTAGAAAAGGATCGATTTCAAGGATAGTGACTGAAATGCGAATGACATGTAACGCACACAAGCGAAAAGAGCATTTCAGAGAATATACGTTTTTCCGTTTCGAGTTATTATCGCCGTTTACCAGTCATTTTAAATAATGAACTTTACACCTTGAACCATAAATATATATACAAATTGCATACTCTTTAATATGTTTTTGGGCAGTTCGGACTCTTTGCAATTGTTTAGAATTCGAAGCTTTTCAAAAAGCTATGGTCAATGGGTTATTGTTTATCGAGTATGTTGATTGGCCAAGGCCAGCATTGAAATATTTTAAATTTCTTTTATTATTTGGTAAGTATCGTACATAATATTACTATGTCAAATGAAAGGCGAATGGATTTGATGCATCTCTATATTTTCTCGTTTTAGTGCAGTGATTACAGGAAACAGGAAATATAATAATATAATCAATATATCCTGTAGGATTATACGATATCATACTCGGCTTGAATAAAAGTTTTTAATCGGTTATTTACTGAATAACTGAAACACTAAGCTGATGATCATAATATACCGAATGATGTGATAATCAATCAGAAAGCAGCAATATGCAATTATTTATAAGCTATACTGTAGTTCGACTAGCTGTCCCTATAGGAAGACCCCCTTCTTTAAATGCCCAAATTTTTGGGACGATAAATTTATAAGACACCAAGACAGGTATAGGTACGCGAGTACGTGACATACACAACACCTGATTTCAGTCTTCCATATCTGGTCTTGCCGATCACACTTCATTTAGGACCGAAAATCGTCACATATTAAGACGTTTTGTGTTAAAAAGTGCATTATAACTGCAATAGTAGACGCAGTAAAGAAAATATATTTGCCCGCGTTTCGTCGACCAACTGAGCCATCAAATTTTCAACAGAAATCAATGAAATAGTCGAGGTACACATCGTAAGAGTTAAAAGTATTATGTACAATTTCAAGACTTAAGGTTGAGTTAAGTAATTAGGTTATTAGTTAGAATGTCTTAAAATAAGCTTTGAAATTAATTTCCGCATACTAAAAATTATCAGATTTGAATGATTATCGATTGAAGGATCAAGAAACCGAAGATAAAAATAAAGAACTGAACATTTTGTAGAAAAATATTGTAGGTACCAATATAATTTATTTAATTTTTTATGTTGTATGTCAAACGTGATGGAAACGATTTTTCGACATATTTTCCGTTTGGTTATCACTTATCAATGACACATGTGTGACATCTGCGTCGTTAATAATATTATAATAAAAATGTAGTATCGTATATTAGACATAAACATATAATATTTTGCGCATCACATTCTACGAAATAAACATACGAATGTAGGATAAGGTACACTCCCGTAGTTATTATACATAAGTAGCCGGAAATCGATGACGAAAATTTAAAAAATAAATCTATTTTTCTTCTTGCACATCATAATCATATATTATAATAATATTGTATTAAGCACAGGTGGACGTATAAACTCGTAGAAAAAATGATACAGACGATAAGAAAATAACAAGAGTCGCTTGTATAACCCACTCTAGAGTATGTATCATATTTTGTATATTATATATTTACTGTGAATATTTTATAATATCGTTAAGAGCGAGAAGCATTCAGTAGTCGTGTATCCGTTTATTATATTATATTATAATATATTATAGCCGAACATCCGATAGTTAGATATCGAGATGATCGATCGGCACGTCTGTTATGCGAACGAAAATCGTATTTTTTACACGCCAATTATATTATATCCAAACCATCGTAGTCCACTAATTTATTATAATATCACGGTCTTCGCGTTTGCTGTATAGGTATTATACCTATATTGCTGCTGAGCGATCGCATTCGACGATAACTCGAATACATTATATTATTATTTTTAATCGTCATGTTTTGACATATCTGTTCCATTAGTTTCGGATCAGTAAAAAAGCGTTAGTATATAGTCACAATCATAAATTATAACAGACGTGCACGATTATTATTATATACTAGCGTATATATTTTTATGACGCGTTATCCCCGCAGCAATACAGAACACCAGCAGGTTGTTTGTGGATCAAAAATCTACTTTTCCAAAGTTTTTCTTCCCATACGATGCTCTATATACAGGTAGTTGGGCATAAACGTACAGGCACACGTACAATTATATGCTCATGAAGTGTTGTGGATAAAAATGTGGTTTTATATTATGACAAACTAAGAACAAAATATATTTATAAACATATATTATACTATGGCGAGATGACTTACGCGCTTATGCGGCGCACGTTAACAAGCTTACACATCTGACGTGTCGAGTCTGACATTTTTGAACAAAATATTTATAACACTGCAAGACATGAATCGTATAGGTACATGCTAGGTTTGGTTAGGTATACATATATATATATATATATTATATATATATACGCCACTTACTTTAAATAATCGGAAGTCACTCTTATAGTTGCGGTATACTGGTACCACACACTGTACCAGCTAATATGTTATACCTATTCTATACGAATTTCCAATGTTGCACCTACATACGTACATTGCTTTATTCTTTCAAAGGTCACCTTGGGTTCGAGTTCAGATCGGTCGGTCAGTCTACGGTTCCCAGATATTAATTATAATATTATAACAACGATATATTTTGCATATTTTTTTTGTTCCAAGATACGTGACAAATCGTTTATTGATATTATTATACTCCAAAAACTATATTCGGCTTCAGGAGTATCTATTTAAATGTACCACGATCGCACGCGTTGATTGCATGCTATTGATTCATCGATCGGATTTATAGGCTCGCGTAAGTACCTACAGTACGTGATATAATAATATAGCTGTACGTGGGTGAAGTTGCGATCGGAGTCCTATATACATAGATGTAGTAAATTGTTATATTCTATCAAGGTGTCAAGCATAATGTGGTACACTATACGTGCAACGCGCTTGTGTGTATGAGATAATAAAGTTGCCGTTAATCATATGGCGATCAATACGAATTATTTATGACGGAAAAAACCTGGGCACGTGTGGTGATAAAAATAACATACTATTATTAAAGAATAGCCGTCAAGCAACAAATACGAAGTGAACTACTGAAATTCTGGTGTATAGTGTATCATTTCAAACGAAAAAATATGGACGCGTTCTAATGACGTAAATTAATTTTTTTTTCACTACTAAATAGTTTTACTATAGTGTCATTTTATCTTGGTAGAATGTTTTGGATAGAAACAATTTTTTTCGAACAAATTTCTCTGAAATTGAAGAACCTGCTCGAATTTTGTGACACACTTGACGTTTTACACGAATCTATGTTAGGTATATTTTATTTTGATCGGAGGTCTTGGAAACACTTTTAGAGGACGCCGCTGCACTGTTTATTGTAGTAAAATATAGTCATCTTTTATAGAAAGTGAATATCGTTGCTGTTGGGGGCGAGTGTTAATGTCTAATGTCTAATAGCCTATATAGGTACATTATGTGTTGTTGTACGATAACGATGTTGGAGGACGGAGGTGCCTACCATCCAAGTCCCTTCATCTTCGATCAAGATCTATAGCATGGATGGGATGAATATCACAGCAGATTTTGCACGAGATTTCAAAGGCTCCGGTCGGTTCGATCAAATTGGATGTAAGTAGAGGCTTTGAGAGTACTCGAATTCTACGAGTCATTCTGCGAGACTCAAAGCTAAAACGACGATTTTTGAGTACGATGGACATTTAGTTGGATCGATATTTTGAGGAGTACCTACCCTTCTAGTAGGTACACCACTTCGCTCAAATAAACGAAAAATACCTTTAACTCTCAAATAACTCGTCTAAAATAACATTTTTATGCTTCGAAGTATTTGAAAAATATTCTGCATTGTAATAAGGAAGTTGCCTCGAAAATAGCAAAAAAATATTATATGCCCCCCCCCCCCAAAAAAAAAATGTTGTAAAATCGTTTCAAAACCGTTAAGAGTTTTCTGTAAGGATGATTGTCTTACATTGTCTTACACGGGACACCTGCAGGAAAAGTGGTTATATAATTTTCAGTAAGTACAACGTTTTGCATTTCAGCCATACCATTACACTAATCATATTATGTACATACCATTATTTTGATAACGAATGGTTTTATAATATTAAAATATGTTTTGCAGGTATCACAAGACATTTGATTGTAACTGCAGCACTCGTACTAAATCCGCATTTATTGCAATATATTATACTCGTGGCACTAATATCATCATATTTTTATTACATATTATACAAACGCTGCGGCTGTATAAACCGCTACGGTGCATCATGATAGAGGTATATGCGTTTATGATATAACGTGTGCATCTTGGCGCACGGGCGATTATTCATAACTTATCTTGGCGCTGCGATCGTCGCAATGAGTCGTGTCCGCCGATTTATTGGGCGCTAAGCCTGAGAGACGGGCCGACGGAGAAATGGAAGATATGAAAATGGTATGAACGTCTACGCTCTCCACATCTCTATACTATTATTATTATTAGGTATTATTATTATTATCATCATTATATAAATGCCGTTTCGCAGCGGCTGACCCGTTTACAGAGTGATCGTTTTTTTCCCCTGGAACTTGGCCGCTGAAATCGGTGAACGAAGAATAACCTTGGGTATATTCGATTTTATTGGCCACCCGGGCTTACAGGAGCTATTCAAAGTCGAAACCGTAGGTGGGAGCTTGGGGGCTTAGCTCCCCTAACCGCAATATAAAAAAAAATATTATGTGTTGCAGGATAGTTATAGTCGCGAACACTGAGTTTTCTGCTGTGCGTCAGATACAATTAATAAATAATATTAAGTTAATTTTAAACTTTTAAAGTGCGGATAAATATTAGGTATATGTTATTTATGTAAAAATTGAAATTTTTCTGCAACATCTCGGGAAATGCAAGACATTTTAATGTTGTGAGTACAAATACTGAATACCTAAATTATATACAACAGTGGCGGTCAAATGATTTTGTCACGGCCGTGTCCCTCGCCGGGGGGGGGAGGGGTTGGATGATTTTTTTTCATTTGATCATTAAATATATAATTTATGGTTACCATTTTATACCGGCTATAATGCTATATATATACGACTATATTTAAGTTATTATAAATATTTAAGAAAAGTTCTTCGGAAGATCTATCTTCTCCTCATTCCACCTCACCCACCGTTTGAACACCACTGATTTAAAAAGATCTCACGCTCTCACCTATATATCATTATTTCCTTAGATATCACAGCCGGGCTCAAGGTGAAATATGAATCACCCTGTACATAGTGTGTAAGATAAAATATGTGTCGCATAGCTTGTAAGTCATATTATTCCGGGGTCGGACGTCGCGGCACGTGACAGTGCAATAATACACATAATATAATACGTCGCGTCGGGGTTATTATGATAATGTACTTCACCTATATTATTATTATTATTATTATTATTGTTATACCGTGTACCTACCTTATACCTACCTATATAGTTTATATGAGTTTTTGCGAAACGACAAAACGATCGGATGAATACGGTTTTTCGCTATCTGGTTTACAACTCACTCGGCGGCGATAAAAACGATACAATATTACATAATCTCGCAGCCACGACCGCACCAGTATTATAATATATGGGTAGGTACTTATATCGGGGCAGACCTCCGTCGTTACAGCTCACGTCGTCGTCTCCGCGATTCCCAAGTAAATTCCGACACGCCACTGCACAACTGCTGTTTTGATATTATAATAAATAATTATCATATTTCATATATTATTATTATCATATCGTTTCTAATGAGAGGACATTTTGCATTCCTCCGCTACGTCAACAATCGTATACTTAAATATTATGATTATATCATTGTTATAATTTATAATCCATCGTCCGCACGTGCGACTCGTGCTATATCATATTATTATACCGCCGCAGTTACCATCTGCTGTGCTAAAACACTATACGGCTATCGTCAGTGGTTTATCCACAATGTGTAAATACTTAAAAAAAATTATATCTATTATATGATTTAAAGTCGATAAATGCCAATGGATATACATTCATTGAATTAGTCGATATATGATTAGACCCAGATCTAGAAGTCTGATATTAGCCGTGAGGGGGGGGGATACAATTTTTTCAGTAAAAAAATGCCATTGTAATTAAATTACAATGTAGATTATAGACATCATTATTGATATCATTGAATAATAATAATAATAATAATAATAACTTTATTTATATTTCAAATTTTTGGATTTTAACACTTACATTTATAAATAATAATAATACATAACATTTCCAAAGGGCTGAAGTACTTAAAGCACTTGGTCCGTCCCCCGGATCTGCGCCTGGATATGATATACTAATTATATGGTATGTACATAATATATATATATATATATATATATATATATATATATTATGTATTAAAGCAAAATAAATTATTTGATGAAATTTAATTACCTAATAAAATTTATCTACTCCTTGATTAAAATTGCAATAATTGCCTTAATTTTTTTCAACATGTGTGTTATTATGCAATAATATTTGAACATATTTGCCTATTAAAATGCATATTTTATCAAAGAAAAAAAATTTAATTTCTCCAAATCTCCTCTCGTGATACGATATAAATCCCCTCTCCCCCAAATATATTTGCACAAAAAGATTGTGTATAATAAATGCCTATATTTTATTCTTTCCTATACTTACTTAGTTGATCTGTTACGATAGATATTATAAAAAACGCCAAAATGATTCGAGCGATTATTTCCAACCAAATAATAAAAGATAAATCTTAAACTATACGATTTTGTCGATATTCACGGTATTTATAACATATAGTATATTATATCGTCACGCGATACTTCTCATATCAGTGGAGGCGATTTATCACATTATTTTTTATTCTCATTTATTTATTAATTTATACTGTGCGTTCATATTATAATTTATATAGCTGACATTAGTAATATATTATTATACATAGTTATAATTGTACAATTTTAGTTTAATTTTATTTTTAGATCTGACCTTAACTAAAACTACTCAACCGATGCAATAATTACTACATGTATATTTTATTACTCAAAATTTCTGTCTGCATTATGGATGCATTAACCCATCACGAGCGCTGTATAATATTATAATATTAGGTAGGTAATAGGTATATATATATTGGCGTTGATGGTATTTGTCACGGTTAATTATGATCTATATATTATTATACTGTGCTGCAGTGCTGTGCGTGTAATATTATTACAATATTATAGGTACCTACGTTATGATGTTATTAAAATATAATAGTTAAAATGTCTTTATAAGTGGAATAATTATTTTAAACGTATGTTTATATATTTGGACGGACTGCGATTAAACTTTTATCATCATTATTAATTATACCACTATCATATATATTATATATAGGTAGTACCTCTGTATATGTATGTATATAGTTGTTTGTAATTTTTTTCCCTACATACAACCATAGCAAGCGAATAACATTGTAAACCATTTTCATTATATCATTTAAATAAGTGATCTCTGGAATACATTTGACGCGTTATTGATTTTGGTGCCCGTCCAAGAAATCCTTGTTTACCCGGGCGACGTCGCGTCCGCAACGTTCTTCTGCAGCTCTCGAGAGAGACTTGAACGCCCGGCGGACGGACGGGCGAGCGTTATAAAAAGGCGTCGGAGAAAGATGTTATTATATTATTCAACCTACCCAACCTGCAATATAGGTTTATATATTATTAGGTGCCTATGTACTTATACACACACGAAAACACTCATAATGACAGCACATTTTTAAATAAGCTATATATGTACACGACTGGCGACTGCAGAGATGTCATTGCGTATGCGCAGTATATATAATACATGTGCATTATAATAGCCGATGTCCCATAATTATAAGACTGCATTGGTAAAATATTTAAATTGAAAAAAAGGAAAACGCTTATGTATTATATATATTTATGCGTGTTAGAGACTTTATGTTATCCATCGTTTATATGCGAAATCGGCTTTTTAATGTGTGCCGTACTTTCAAATAAACACTTAACAATGTAAATGTAATAACTAACAGTCGTCATCATATTTACTGCTCAGTACTCACCGATTCAAGCAGGCGACGGTACACGTATAATAATAAACAGCACATTTGTATACAATTTTCCTTTGATGATAAATGATTTTGATCGATAAATTAGTTATACAACAGTTGTGCGGGGTGTAAAAGAAACAACTATAAAATTTATTTATTTGTATAACTAATAAATAATGACTATGTTTACATTATTATATTACTACCTATATAATAAGTAAAAAGTTTTGTTCTGCTAATAATGTTTATAAAAACTTGGTTTTATATAAAGCTACCAATTTGTTTTATAATTTATTACCAATCACACATATAGTAATATGGTTATATTTATAAAATTAAAACAATTTTGAATTATTGATTAAAACAAAATATAAAAATAACAACATAGAAATAGTAGAGCTTTGAATACTAATTTATGAACTGTATATATAGGTTAAAGTAAACAATTACTTAACATCATTTTTGACTCGTGTTATGGAATAGCAACGGAAATTGTGTTAAACTATGGTTATTATAGATACTCAGCTTGATCGCACACAAGTCATCTCGGAAATTGGCATAAGCTACACCGTAAAGATAAAAAAAAACAGGTTGTTTGATTTTTTTTAATTCGCAATATTGACAAACATTAATGTAAAAAAAATTTAAATTGTAAAATTTATTACGTATCGCACACCGTATTGCATTTTAATATATCATAGTGAATGTATAATATAGTCTTCGAGATATATCGAAACAATTATTTTGTGTCATCTGTATCTCCGCATTCGACTTGTATATAGGTACCTTAAAATAAAACTGCTATTGAATCATACCTACAAGTTTTATCGTTTCGAAACGTCGTATTCAAACGTTTCACAGAAATAAATAATATATTATTATATTGTATGCCGACGAACGTCAGTGTACATAACAACAAGTGTAGGACGCGTGCATCCTAATCATTTAGTTGCGCCCAATTATTAATATTCGAACGGAAACGCGAAACTTAAACGAGTTTCTAATTTCACACCGTTTATGTCTCTTTATACAGTAAATACGTCGTTCAAAGGCAAATCACGGCCCACGGAGATTACCTAGATATAATTATAAAAGTAATTTGTATCTTATTTTTGTTCACTGTTCAACAAAACTTGCACAGTTCTATTATACATAATATACATCGTCTAGGTATTGTTATTTAGACGAAATTTTTGCACACATTTAACCGTATTTATATTTATTCACTTTGTTATTTGTAGTCTTTGTTAATTTGGTGAATACCGTTAACGAATTATAACATTATTGTAGCATGACTTCTATAATTATGGATCGGAATGTGGCATGCGTTCTTCAAATTAATCACAAATTTAAAGCAATACAAATTATTTTGATTTATCTTTTTTTTGACAATTTTGTTCAAAATAACTAGGTCTTCTATGATCGACTTTAGTCTTGAATTGTCCCTCAGTCCAACATGAGACAATTTTGTATCTCTAATTTTGTTTTTTTTTGTTTTTTGGTAAGAGGTTAAAATTACAAGTGTCTAGCTTACTACTCTTTAGCTGCGAATTAAATTACAAAAATTTATCAAGTGTTAAATATTTTAAATGAAAGATTACAATTCATTAATTTATAAGACGGAAATTAAATCATAAAATGCATAAAATGTGTGTAAAAAGTTTTAGGTAACTGATGGATATAATAATCTTAAAAACACGAACAGTTAAAAAATGACCGTAAACGGAAAAAAAAGCCTAAAAAAATTTAAAATTTCAAATTGAATTCATTCTTTAGTTTAATTGAAACTCTGCGTGTTAAGCGGTAGTTAGACGTTACGATGTTTTATAGAGTAAGCTGAAAACAATGCATTTTTACCTTATATAGGTACATAATGAACGTGCAGGGTATAGTATTAACGTTGTTCGTCGCTTCCACGACTGCGTTACGATGATATTTCGATCAATATATATACATTTAATAATATAATATATATTATATTACACACGCGCCGTATAGGTCTGGTGCAGGATCTATCGCACGCGATCAACGGCGTTATATTATATACATATCATCGCCAACATCATCACGCGTAATATTATACGTATCATTGCACTCATATACCTGTACAGACACGATCGTTTATGTTACAATATATCATCATCGTATATCGATACACATATATATTATTATCACAATATATTATACATAATGCGACGTGCGTGGGCATACTGGCCACGGCGGATATCGGAAAAATCGGGTGCGAGCATAATAATAATAATAATAATATGTGATACGTATAATATGGGTAATTCGATCTCGTGCTGGGAGTCGCCGTACGCCGGAGAGCCCGTCGAGTAAACAATATTTATCGAAATGCGAAGATCACCGTTTAATAATATAAAAATAATATCTACACGATGCATATAGGACGCGTATGCAATCTCCATCACGCGCGAAACGATTTCTTAAAGCAATATTACGCGCACCACATCGACAACCGTCGAATGTGTCTATAATAATATATGATATTATACAGGGTGATTCACCGAGCACCAAGCACACCCCCGTTTTTAAATTTAATAACGAATTTCATTAGTCGAGTGCTGATTTTCGGAATTTTTATATTATATACCTATAGGTAAAATGTATTTAAGATTTTTTTAGGTTTATTTAGCTTAAATATACTTAAAGACATTGGCAAACTCTTGAGATTCTTTGCACTTGGACTTGGCCCTCTAAGTATCCAGCGGCGATAGAAACTCCTGTTTTTCAAACCCGTTCTGTTTTAACTATAAATTATTTTGTGAGTAATCTTATGAAAATTCTAACTGTACCTAAATAATGTAATTCAAAATACGGATGTACAATTATAGAAAAAAGATGTAATTTTTATTACTCGTTTGAATTTTGACTTTGATACTATACATTTTTCAGAAAGTATCCGTTAAATAATTTATATTAGAAGAGGATGAGAGGGGGTTCTAATTTGAAAAACAGAGGTTCACAATCTCCAGAGGACACTATAATGCTTAAGTAGGTACTAAAAGTTCCGTAGCACGCAAATCTTGTGAATTCGTAAATATATGATCTTTCGGTATTGGTATTTAAAACTTGCGAAAATCAGATTGTTTATATGAAACTGTCTCTTTGAAGATGAAAATAAGGGGGTGAGAATGTTCGGTGAAGCATCCTGTATAATGTACAGCGACTGTAGGTCGGGTGCACGAGCAGGGGAAATCGGAAATCGGTGTCGTCGATCGCGCGCGCGCTCGCTCGTATATAATATTATGTATATAATATTAGCTATGTACTTACGGGGAAAACGATCGCATTCGTATATATTATTGTACATAGGTATATATATATTTATATATTTATATCTGTAACCCGTGTATATAATAAATGCTTAGCGTGTAAGCAGCGGGCCGACCGGTGGTGATGATTTATACTGTCAATAAATTATCGTACGGCCGAGATGGAGCGAGCGACCGGCCGATCTCCGGCGATCGCGAGTGGGCGGGCGGGCTGACGGTCGGGGGGTGGGGAGGATCGAGATCGGGTGGGTCGGCGGTGGGTTGGGGTGGATGAGGATTGGAAATCGGAGAGGCGCACATTATATATTGCGGAGGAGAAGAGGCATGCGCGCGAGCGGTCCGCGACCTGTGGGAACTCGAACGTTTTATTATTTCATTGTTCCCGTTCTGTATATTATTTTCTGTACTTTTTATTTTTATTTTACAGCGACGACAGTGCGGCGTATACGTGTCGTCGCAGTCGTCGCAGTCGTCGGCCGCCGCCGCCACAACTGCGGCAGAGTACCTAGCCATATAACAATATTATGTATATGATATTATTATATACCTAGGTATATAATATTATACAGGTATATGCGGGTACCCATACGCAAACCTACTCTCGAGCCGAAGATTTTATATATATATTATGTTCTTTTCGAAATTTTTTCTCACCGTTTCCCACATTTCGCGTCGTAGGAATGCCCACACGCGACTCTCGACGTGCGCACCGAGCGCCGACGATGATCTCTGTTTATCACTGTTCGTTATTGGTAGGCATCTACCTATCATTTTTATTTTTATTTTTACATTATCCTCCTATATACTATATCTCACCCGCAGCGTATCTTCGCAAGCGTATCAATGATTTATCGGTATAATATAATCGTAAAGTGCATTTGGTTTTTTTCCAGTCAACCCATCGACTTTATAATTTCGTAATTAATCACCAGTGATTTGGTCATGAGGTTTTATAAGTATTACAATGATTTCTTCGACACACTGTCCTATATCGGAAAAATAAAATACATTTTTATATTTATTGCGTTTCTATCGAGCTTTGATGAAATACTGCTAATATACAGACGGTATATGAGACCGGGCATGTAATATACATGCAGCGTCGTGGCCGTGGATTGCAGCAAGTAATAACAATATCTCGTATATATTATTATTAAACAAATAATATTACAATATATTTTTAATGAAACTTCAACAAGAATTATTATATATCAACCGTTATAACACGTCATATAGGTGGGTACCTCAAATTCTTCTGGAATGAATCGGATTGTTTTATATTTATAACAAAAATTAAAGGTGTGAATGTATCCATCATGTTCGCCATATGGCATGTTTTTAAGTTTTAAACCGTTGCAGCTGTGAATCAAACTTATAGCAGTCTACTTATATTAGCTGTAGGTCATCTTATCATCAGAGAATAAACAGAACTGACATAGGATGGGAATATTTTGGTTAAAAAAAAGTCAACGATTTCTATGGATCGCAGGTGCTGGCCGCTTAAGGAAATACATTTAATTACAAACTGCAGGAAGTCAACAATCTAATTAAAAACGTACTTATACCTTACTATAATATATTACAACTAAGTACTATATTATTGTAATGATAATATGTATCGAAATAATATACCTCGAGTCGGGTGCGTTATTGTAATATAATTTTCGGCAATCGTTTCCGTGTGGACGAAAATCTTCTATGTCTTAATATTTATAGCACCTATGTATAAGGCGATGAGTATATAGGTGTGCGTGTGTGTGTGTGTCTGAGAGAGAGAGAAACGGACAGAAAGAAGTGAATAATAATAATAATAATAATAATAATAATAATAATAAACATAAACCGATCCGGTTCCACCCGGTGCATGTGTGTGTGTTATCTAGACCAAATGGGCATAAAAACCCGGTCATAAAATTAAAGTGCATTAGCGTGTTAGACTTCAATGACCACACGAAATATGATATTTTTTCACGCGCGCCACCGCGGCCATAAACACAAACGCGATATTGTATAATACGTACCTATACTTATATATTATGAATGATATTACACATATGTATATATATATATATTATATATGTATATTTTATTCCGACTCATCTGACGACGAGCGCCTTTTACACAAACAATTTTTTTTATTATTATTATTATCGTCGTCGCGGTCATCTTCGTCGTCCTTTCACCCATAGCCGCAGCCGACGCCTTGCTTTTGTACAATTTATAATAATAACACTATATACCCTCTAGTCGCGCCGACGATTGAGTGACACGTCGCGCGTATATCATAAAATTTAATATAATAATAATATTGTAATGCAGATAATACGCCGAAGAGCAATAATAATAATTAATAATATTTAAATAATATTGCGTACGACCTAACGCCATCGCTATGCCATGCCGCCGCCGTAGCTGCACAGCACACGCTATACGTAGGAAGACGACGACGAATTAAAATTCCAGTTTATATAGCTATAATAATACGTGAATATCATGAAATAAATTGTTAACTCGCCCGCGATAATAATATTATAATAGTATTATATAGGTAGTGTGCGGCGGCGAATAATTATTAATACTCTCGAGCCTCCGCCTACGTCCGTCCGAACGTGTGATCTTATTGAAAATAATAAACGTGTATAATAATAATAATAACAATAATAATAATACACGATATATTATTATAATAATATAAGCGCTCGTGTAATAAAAATAACAAATTTATATCATGTATACACCGCGGTAACCTCGCGCATTTAAATTAATATCGCTTAAATAATAGGTATATGTATAGTGTTATATTGTATATGGTAGGTACTAGGTACCTACCCACATGAGCGAAACGGACGGGCAAACCGCACAGGTACCATTCTACCAAGGTATATAATATATGGTAATAACAATATCGCGTAACGCGTAATACCTATATATTATTATTATGTATTATTTATTTTATACTTTGGCGGCGTATCGACTGTAAGATACGATATTATTGTGTACGACTTGACAAGGTAAAAAAAAAATGCATAAACCAGTTACGATTATCGGTGTGTTTGTCAATTGAAATTAAAAAAAAAGAAAAACCCATAAACACGATCCACAACTACTATTTGTCTCGCGCACATTCTGTAATATTTTATCGTATCCTACATGTATATCTAGGTACATAGAGGGTGATTGATCTGACCCGAGACACTCATTATTTCAAAGATTTTAACAACGTTTTTGTAAATATTCCTTTTTCGGCCAATTATTTAAGCAGCCATTGCAATGAGGCACTTTTGAAAAAAAAATATTTTTATCATTATATTTGTATAACGACAAAATACATTTTAGACTCAAAGCGGAGCTCCAATGAGTGTATTGATTTTACAATGATGTGTATGTGGTATTTTTTTTGGGGGGGGGGGGAGGCTGTACAAAATGCTTAGATTTTCCACTTTGAGGATGGTTTCTTTGTCTATTTGCAGGTACTTTTGAGGAGTCAAAATTGTAAACATTTCTGGTGCGGTTATAATTCATATAATTTTTTTAATGATAAGCTGACATACTGTCTCTTATCAGCATTGTTTTTCGTACTAAATGATCTATCATTGAATTCAAATTTAACCCATTCATTACAGTGACCTACTCAATGATGGGGTATACTCGATTCCTATTGTACCTACTGCAGAACGGTTACCTTCTATCTCCCCCCTTTTTTAAAATTAAAACTATACGCCCAAGAAGTATTTATGAGTAAAAATTCCCGTATATTAATTTACATAATGATATTATACTAGCATGGTTAACTATATGATGTGAGTAATATTGGTATTCAAACTCAAATAATTTATAATAGGCCCAAAGCTGCAAATCATACAAAAGTAAAGCTGAGATCTATCAACAATTATTGTGCGATTTCATTTAAATAATAGGTAGGTACCTATACTTAATTTAATTTCTGGCATTTTGTTGGTTTTGATGTGCATGGAATTAATGATTATTTTTTAGGGTTCAGATTTTTTTCGTTTCAGGTCATATTAGATATTTTGACATTTTGTGTGTTAACAAAATATGTGTTATACTGTAATTTTGATATTTCAAAAATAAGCGTGGGCAATTTGTCTCCACGCTTTATTACTTAACACTGTTACCAGGACTGAAGGTGATTTAATAACTGACCTCAGCAGATTTCGTGGGGACCCCAACATTAGATCGAATTATGTTACTGAAAAAGAGCGTGGCGTAGTTTTTCAGCAATTTAGACGGTCAAAACGTGTTCGTCATTAAGCCATAATTTACATTTTAATTCATTCGTGTTCGATTATCACATTATTATTTCCTTTCAAAATAGTCTTTCATTCGCACTTGTTAAAGAATTTTTCAAGTGAAATAATTTGTCACGATTCAATTTATTTCGAATGACGAAATAGACGATCGAAGGGTCCTTTTAAGTTTGTGCAAAATGTATCGATTGTATGACAATCAAACTCTTTCGAGACAATCATTCATTTATACTACTCTCATTAAACAGCACAAATTAAAAAACTATACATTTTTTATGTGGCATCGATGAATTTTTAATCATCAAACACTAAGCGTATTTCGATCAGAGATATATAAGACTAGATACACTTTTTTATCATTGTGAACTCACTATTCAATACTTAGATGGTGGTTTAAAAGGTACATAACCTCTATATAATATGTCTTACTATACCTATTACATAGGTATGTTAAGTTTATAATGACTCTATAGTTTATAGTATTGAACAGACTTGGTCGAAGACTTCAATGGTAGAAATGGTGACGAACGCGAGCCGACTGTGGTCAGCCAACTTTCGTGG
Source organism: Myzus persicae (assembly GCF_001856785.1). Lineage (NCBI taxonomy): Eukaryota > Metazoa > Arthropoda > Insecta > Hemiptera > Aphididae > Myzus > Myzus persicae. The sequence continues at coordinate 13,223 of NW_019100567.1, read as the reverse complement.
GCACCCGCGTTCTCTACCGTAACCGTTTTGTTTCCATTATGTACCGTGTGGCCCCTACCTAAAATATTTTTGTTTATTTCGAATTTTGTTGAAAAGATTAATAAACTCTTTTTTAACATTGCATTCGAGTGTTTTCGTTATGATAAAATTAAATAACGAGAATTATAAATAAAATCTAATACAATATATAATTGTAGTATTGTAATATAATAATGACTAGGGCTTATGGTTATTTCAAAAAATATAAAATATTGTATACACCTTGTATATTATAAAGAACTTACCAAATAATAAAATATAATATTAAACTGTTTTAGGAATGCTAAAAAAAAAAATGGTCTATAAAATATTTCATTAGGTCCTTATTACATTTTTTACAAAGCAAATGTTATTGATTATATTCTGGAGTAAAAACTGTGGGATGACGATTATATTATAAGTAAGTACCATATTATTTTTGAATGGAAAAAAATTGGTATAGAAAAAATGTTTAAATTTAATAAACATTAATAAATAATAATTTAAAGTAAAAAGTAGTCAACTAACAGTATTATAAATATTATTTTTCAATAAGTTAAATCAATTTAAAAATGTGTTTTATCATATCAGTAACAATATAGGTAGGTACGTTTGTTTGACTTTGTTATAACTATTTTATACGTTAGAAGTTAGAATGTAAATGAAATGAACCAACATTTTAATCATATATATGTAGGTAATATAGTCTGAATATAGACTATAGTATGAGTACTGACTCCAAATTTTTCCATTATGGACCTATTTTGTACAGAACAAATATTTTAAGCACATTTTATGAGAATGAAAAATACATACATATATTTTGTTTATCTCATATTATTAATTACACAATCAATGTAAATAACCATTTTAGAATCAGCGCTAGTGATGGATCGCATCAAGTCATCTGCAAGAGTCTTGAGCGAAGATATCCATATACTGATGAAACTTATTCATAATGTTCGTTGAACGATTGATATGTATATTTAGTCACTTATAGAAGGTCTTGACACCATTTCATTTATTAAAAATAAAAAATTCCTGTTGCAACTTTAACGCTACTATTACTTCTTAAATCGTCATGTTCGATTTACTTGCAATTTTTTTTTATGTACAAAACAATAAGCTTTTTCAAGTACAGTTGCTGTTAAATTTTGTTTTAAACCGGCTCAAGACCTTTACTTACTTAAAGTTATAATTATTAGGTATACAGCGTGTATATAATAACACATTGAACAATAATTTCAGTTTACAGATATAGAAACTCAACACGAATACAATGTAATTTTACACCGAGGTAAAATAATTTACTCGCTCACATCACTATTTATACAACACAATATACCTACATAATGATATACAAGTACACTCGAGCTCATATACCTACACAATATCGACGTTAATCGGCCGTGGATATACACATATATTTATTAAATATTGTTATAATATATATTATGCTGTACATATTGTGTAATGTGTATATATATAAAAATTGGCGAGCGTCTCGTTATGACTTACCAAAACTGGTGCACAACAATAATTATATTGTCATCCATATATACGCACGCACATAATGTGCTATTATTCATATTGTGAGTATAGACCGCAGCGAGACGCCGCCGACGACGATGCATATAATTATTATAATATATACGCGTGTACGCGTGTACGCACACACACACACACACACACACACACACACACACACACACACACACACACACACACACACACAAACACACATTTACAGTGGAGATCCGGACAATATTATTACACATTATTATATATAACGCGTACACGTCCGCTACCGTTCGAAATCTGATCAGTCATCGTTTCCAATTGATATATCGTCGCATAATAATGATATGTAAGCGACTCCGCGTGTGTATATGTAAGTATTATTATAATATAATAATAATAATAATAATAACGATAATATGTACCTACCTACCTACACCTACCTATCTGTATAAATTATATCGACCGATTCGACAGTATACCGCGCGCGCGATCTCGCAACGACTATAATAATATCATACAAATATATGCTTTAAAATAAATCATTATTATAATACCCACAAAGTACAATATAATAATATTATAGACACCCCATTTCTATTTCCTCCGTCGCCGGCTCTTTGTTATACATTATAATTGCGCCGCTTCTGGGCCGTTTATTATTACTATTATTATCATTACAATGCACTGACTTAGGTGCGTACGTCCGCGCAGTCTATTAATTATCGATCGTACGCACGGCGTGTTATGTTAGAGGTTTTTATGGTAAAGGTCCGCTCGCGTGTTACCGATGATTTTTAATGATCCACATAGGTCGAATAAAATTATTATATTATTATGCACTGTACATTTTGTAGGTACCTGTATCGTGCGGGAGCGGTTCGGCCGAGCCGAACGAACAGAAGTCGACACCTGTCGATCTCGATCATCATGGCGTATACATCGTAGAGCTAGCGACTCGTAATTATGTTCTTCTCCATATATATGATCATTATTATTATGCCCCAGGCTTATAATTGGACCAAACTTTCGGGCGAAGAGAAAGAAAATTTTTAGGGGGGGGGGGGGCATAAAATAAATACCTGTGCTTAACCGTAACATATACCACTACATACTCACGTTTAGTATTTGTTGGTGCATCGATAAACACCACAGCAAAACAGTCATCGTCATAGGTTTTATAGACTTATTGTTATCGTTCTACGCAGATCCCATCGCCTTTCGTTCATATAAATGTGTTGTTATACAATTATATACTACTATTGTATAATATAAAAGGCATAGTTGACCTCCCCCCCCCCCATTTAACGTTTTATAATAAATCCATTCAGGTTATGAGCGTTGAGTGATTTCAATTATGATTGTCAATTATATACATTAATTTTTTTTGTGCAATATGAGGGCAGTCTTGTGACAATACAAACTGGTGGTTTTCAAAATTATGAAAACCCCCTTTTGTTATTGCAAAATTGTTTAATAAGTGATTTTTTTGTAAATGTCGATGTGTCTAAATTTGAACAAGTAGTTGTTTTTGAGCTTTTATTCTTTGTGGACTAATGATAATTATAATTTATGATTAGACGATGTCTTATCTGTGTTGATTTGAAAATTATACTAATCGAAATTAATTCATTATATTTTTATCAAAGTTGTAAAATGTGTTCAAGTACCTATAATAAGTACTGTCTAAACTAAATATTACATTTTATTATATTTTATATAAAACGATAAGAACTATTCTCCTTAATTTATATTTATTTTAGTGGCTCATAAACTATGCAGTTGTAGCTTTTTAAATTATTTTGATAACAAATATCGTATACCTTCTCTTTTAAACGTTTCTCATGAAAAATGTATTAGCCTCGCTTCTTGAATGATTATATTACCTTCAGTATTACAATCGCAGGGTTCGGTGAAAATGCACTTATTTCGGTCATATTGAACTTTGGTTAGAAAAAATGTAGTGTTTAAATTGTACTCATCCCTAACATTACATAAAACCTATTTAATAATTTACTATTTACTAAATCAGTATTTTTGTATTTTTGATATAAAAGTTTTTATACTAATAATTATAATACTTATATAAACTATACACTTACAATTTAAAATGTATAATATAAGAATATGAACTTTTGAAAAATTTATATGTTTAAAAGTCCTATGAAATGATCGGATTGAGTGAAATTTGAATTTCAAACATGATCTGCGTATAAATCAGAGTGGAAATTCGAACATTACCTTTATCTTACACGAATGTAATTTAAAAATTTTAGTTCTGGTGAGGAGAGTGGTTAGGCGATGAAACCACATTTAGATTTTTGACACACAGCTGATTTATGATTGGTTGTGCGTGTATAGCTTTATTGTAATTATGTTACACAGATGGTGGTGGTTGGATCAGTGAAGTTGTATAGTTTTGTATTAGCCCACATGCGTGACTGGTCATATTTGTTTTCCAGCCCGAGTATATAGAATTATAGAACAATTATGGTGGTACTCTTATTTTATTTTCGTTGTCATAATAGTTAAAAGTACTAGTGAATAAGGTGAAGAATATAATCATTATTCTTTTCTTAAATTGTAATTTATTTTTTACACTGTTTAAAAGACGAGTGTAACGATTTTTATTTTTTTATCCGTACTTACTTTATTAATTTCGTCAACGGGACTGCAGAATCACGTACGTTTTATATTCTCTTATTGTCTATTGATTGCTTATAACAGTTGTTTAAAAATGGTATTTATTCGTTATAGGCAGTCATAATAGTAAGTATTATTAATAATTTAACTAATCAGATGAGATGTCGGAAAAGGACACCACTGCCACATTGTACCTAAATTGCATATCCATGACGCCGTGTTACAGAACTTGTTTTGTGGCAATCACAGTTTTCGGCTTGATAGATAAGTTTGGTTAAAGTGTGACGATAAGAAAAAATTAATTAGTCCTAAAATATAATAAGATACCACAAATGTGTATCCAATATTGTGATAATAATGGTAGAACGAAAAGAAAGAATATAATACATGAAAGTAACTTGTTAAACTTAAATTTTCATGAACTTGAATCACATCACTTAATTTTTTCTCAAAATGTTCGAACTCAAGTTTAAATCTTATTTGAAAATTTTAAAACTTATGAACTTTGTTGAAATTAAAAAAAAAACCTCAGCAAATTACAAAAAAAACCATTTCTACTAGTAAAATAAACTTAGTAAAATTGAATATTATTTTACACACTTACAAAACGATTTTTAGTTTTGCAGTTCGACCATTTTTGTATTGATTGACTGATTGAGATTGGTTTACATTTTTGATTTATGCTTGTATTAGTCAAATACCTATGTATTTTACAATATCCCATATGTTTTTTATAATTTGTTGAATTTTTAATTCACTTCTAATCAATCGATTTAAGACAAAAATACTGTGACAGCAAAAAAAAAATGTAATCCAAATTCAAACTTAAAAAAGGAAGTTTGTAATTCATAAAAATTGTTTGACTGCACTAGAAAAAAAATTTTCTATCTTTGAATTATTTTAAACTGAGTCCTTTATGTAGTAAACAAAAATCCAGATAAAATTAAAGGTCATGCGAACAAAATATTTCGTGTTACATGATAACATTAATACAAATAATTAATCTTAGAAAATAGTTGTCGAGATGTAATAGGTTCGGTCGATTTAATGTGTGAAATGTATGACATAGCCTATATTTGATGAGAAATCAAAAAAAAAATACAATATTTTAATGATGACAAGCTACAAAAGTGTAAGAAACAATAATACTATTGTATAATATTATCGACTTATGTTCACTTTTTGTATACTATAAATCAATAACATAATCACCATTCATTAAGAATAAAAATATATTTTGTTTAAATATATTTTCACATAAATTGTATAAATATAGGTTGGCCTTTCCACGATTTTATATGTTAAAAATCCAATTTTGTGATTAAACTTCTACGCTGTGAACTGCCCTGTATTGTGAGCACCTTTTATATTTTTTTCTCCGATTTTGATACCTGTGGCAGGTTAAAACGAGCCTAGACGGCGGTTTCTGCACATCAAGTAGACGTGTTCAACGTGAGGTTAAACACGACGACGACATTATGCATAGGTATTATTATATTATGCTCCCGCAGACGAGAAGTTATAATAATAGTATTATCATTATTACGTTACGTGACCGCATCGAATTAATCCATCTTGATTAGATTATTGTTATTATCATCATCATATTACTTTAATTATTATACGCTTCAACGTCAATGTCGGTACAGGAGAAGGCACGATAACCGATTTTTTTTTTATGGTATCTCGGTATACGCATGATATAATGTCGCGGTATTATAGCAGAACACTCGTCCAATGAAATAATATAAAATATATTTTAATACTATCTATATTATAGGCATGTCATTAATCCGCTGCAGAAATCGCGACGCAGTTACGTCCGAATAATTTATTATTACCATTATCGTCGTATCGTATTCGCGCTCCCTCAAATTATATAATAATATTGGGTCGTTGCTATGCGTCCTGCAAATGGCATAGGTATTATAATATTATAATTTATATTATTAATATTATTGCCCATATGTAATACGACGTATCGTACACGCGTGCACGTAGTAAACCGTAGCGCGGATTTCATAATCAAATTAATAATTTTACGATCGGAGACGCGGTCGCACCGACCGAGATAACAGCAAAAACTGTCGTTATAATGATATTAATTTTATCATATTTTTTATTATTATTATGATCGTGTAACGTGTGTGCAGTGTGCGACCGCCGTCTTTATTATATTATGCCTTCGTCGTACGTAAGTACTGTGTTCAGTGTATATTATATTAAATATTTTATATATGTACCTACGATACGTGAACGCGCTTATTGTAACTTCATCGCGTTATGTTTACGCGTAGGTATGTAAACTGAAAAAGAAAAAAATATAATAAATAGAGGTAAAAGAAAAAAATATATATAACCGCCGGTAAGTTATTTGCCCGGTCGACAATCTTGACCTATGGCAAATGACTGTTTGCACACGCCCAAAGCACCTCTCGCAGAGGTATCTCTATATGTATGGGTACATATAATAATATTATTATAATGTACATTGCACGCGGACGGATGCGATGAACGTATTCTAATAATAATAATAATAATGATAGTAATATTATAAATATGGGAGGACGTGTAGCGTTTAATTGAAAATGACGACGGTGATGACGACTACGACGACCGCCACAAGTGGTCGTTTTCATATAGAAGGTACAAATCGTATTTCATTTATTAACGACGACGCGGACGTCTGCAGGACGGCGCTCGAGAAGTGTTTCTCTGTTTTATTTTACTGCAGGGAAAACAATATAATAATATCATATTATTAGTTATTTCATTTCGAATAAATTGAAACCAAACGAGCGCCAGTCGTGGTATGGCACGTAGTACCTAATTAAATTACCTGTAGAGAAATCGAGGAACACCGACTAACCAATACGTACAATATAACACAATACTCGCCCCCTAGTTGAATACGTTTCTGTTGTTCACATATTTTATGGTGACTCTCGAATGTTGGAAACACTGCAACATAAATTTCGACGATTTGTATCCTATATACATTCTTAAAATCGACTGTCCTTCTCGTGAGCACTCCGTTCCACAAAATTTTAACTCCACCATCGACCCGATTTATTTAAACTTTCGTCGTACTTCTCGACTCCGTGGCGGAGCGAAAACACACCTACAGACGCGTGTGACATATATAATTCTGTGCTGCAACTGCGGCGGTGGTCGTTTTTATTCCGCTCTGAAACATTCGAGTATGACGTAGGCATTAAGTACATATAATATATTATGTGCGGTATGTGTGGTATGTGCGGTATGAATGGTGGTCAGTTTGGTAGGGCATACGACGTGTATATCCGCCTCGGTGTGCGTGTGATATACGGACAATATTATAATATTATACGTATAAAATCGCCTCGTCGTCGGCGGTGTAATTTCGTCTCGTGATATAAAACCGGCGATCAAATATAATACACACGACCACTTAGTTAACCCGTTTGCCTATAAAACGCCGTCACGTGCGGCAGCAGCTGTAACAGGTACCTGGTATACGTTTATCAAAAAGACACTCGGCGCTATATAATATAATATAGTAATATTATGGGTACAATGGGTACATACCTATAATAATGATACGATGTGGTGTTTATATTTTGTTTGTGTGTGTGTGTGTGTGTGTAAGAGGACGAGCGACGAAGAAAAATCAAGTTCTCCGCGTGTCTATATGTATAATATAATAATAATATGCACAAAATATATAATAAATATTACCATTGAGTATATATATTGTACTCAATGATGTAACATAATATATATATATAACAGTTGGGGATAAAACAGCAGTGTTCGGGGCATGCATGTATACATAGATACGTATAGGTAATATAATATAATATTATGGTATCGCCGAAAAGACGAGTACCGAAAAAACGTGTAATTTTCAATTATCTCGCCGCCGCGTATATGCGTTAACCGATTCTTAACTACGTTTCCTTTAAATCACGTCATTAAAACAGCATAAAACTTAAACATGTATTTTAACATATTCAAATAAAACCATAGTAATAATAATAATAATAATAATAATAATAATAATATTATAGTCGAATAATAAAACATATTATAGGTACACGAGCGCGCGTATGCATTTTGTATGTTTTTTCAGAGATATACAATAATAATACAAAATCACACTTTATTTTTACTTACGTGTGTACACGATTTGAAACACCAATCAATTAAAAAATACAACTCGAACGGAGGCCCACCACCAATGTCAAACGCGTGTTGTAGGATGTGCAGGATCATCGGCCACGGCGGTCGTCGCGGATTTCCACGGATCGTCGTGAACACGAAATGAAAACTCTTCGGCAACACGTATGAGTGTAAGATAAAAAATTCCCACCAAAACACGACAAGTGACGACGACAACGATGATTTTATTATTTTTCATAACTTACAAACTGCAGTGACTGTATAGGTTTTATTGCAATAAAATACCGCTTGGAAGGTATATAATAAATTTAATGCGAACAATCGCGCGAGGTCCGACCGACTGGGATGGGCGAGTTATGTTATAAATAAGAAATAGTGTTAAGTACCTACTCGGGACTAAGTAGCTCCGTTAAGAGGATGCCACACCCAAAAATGACGTGTCGTATCCGTCTTACGAATGTTTACAACATGCGGCAAGTTTGCGTTCAATATGGGACCGATTTCGTTTAGGTAGTTTTAATATCATATTCTATTGACCATAATATGACTGTCAAACCTAAATGTTAGAATCTGCAGTGCTCCCTCGTCGTGATTTTAGTACCCCGCAAATAGAGAGCATCCCGCGTATAATTTTTTTTTCCTAAATCTCATATAAAAAATTTTAATTCACAATAATTGTTTACTTAACCAATTTTAGTGAACAATACCATTGATCTGTGACATTTGAGAGGCACGATAAGACTGTTTAATAGGCGTGGAAGACTAAAAAACTATAAATTGCCAACCACATTTAAAAATGATGAATGTTCTCAATACCCCCTTCTTAGAAATTGTATTTTTTCCTAAATTGATGTGCCATCCCAAAAATAGACACATACACACACGGCCACAGAGATAATTTACTAATAATGATAAACAATATTTAATATCTACACAAAAATAGTTTTTATGTAAATAGTAAACGTTTGTATCTTTACCTCTTCGGACGAAAAATATTTTTGTGATTCCATTATAATGTACAAGTACTTCATTTTAAACACATGATAGTATTTTCATGTACATTTTTCATTCTAACCATTTCAAAAAAGGATTTTTTTGTCGACGAAAACCCCCCTCCATTTGTACGCCACTGCGTGTAGATATATATACGTTTTTGTACCTTACCATGAGTAAAATATGTCTCTAGAATATTATATATGGGAGTATCATACAGTAATAATCTAACAACTTTGGATTAATTGAAAAAACAAAGAAGTAAATTTGAGTTACTGCCTTAATTATAATTGTACAATGTGCTGTCAAATTAAGTACCTGTACCAATACCGTTCTGGGAAATCAATAAAGCCATATAGCCATATGTTAATTATATTAAGAATTTAACCGATACTATCCAACCCGTGATAGAAATAAGTTATTTCTATCATGATACTATCTTTGTTGTAATGTTGGGTAGTAGTGTGTGTGTGTGTTTGTGAGTGTGTGGGTTTGTGGGTTTGTGTGTGTGTACAGTCAACACAGCATTGTACATCACAACCTAGTCCGTATGTCCGTATAATTATCCATATCAGAGCGTATAGTCTATAGAATTTACGTTTAAGAAATATAGAAAATTATTATTATTTTAAATTCAAAGGTTTATTTTTGGAAATAAGAATTTACCAAACCTTAGTTTTCGAAGCTAAAAAAGAAAATATGTAACAATAATTTATCTATCTAGAGATAAATTGGGTTAGATAACTCAATTATTCTTCAGATAATCAATTAAATTTATCATCTAGATAAGATAAAAGATAGTTAATTTTTTTTTTTTTTTAATTGATCCTGAGCCCGGCAACTGTGGCCATTTGCTATTAGTTGGTACTGTAGGTTTTTGTATTGATGGTTTGTAGGTTTTTGGAACGGTAGGGGGAACACGTGTGTGTTTGTTTTGGCAGAATTTCGAATGGGGCACCCGTAGGTTTCTGCCATGCCCCGGGGGTGGGGGTTTTCAGCACTTGCTCTCCGGTCACCGTGACTTGTTCGGAGAAAAATGCCACCCGGTGGCCGAGGATCGAACCGCGACCGGCTGCATCGCAGTGGAAGAGTCAGACCACTCGGTCACCTCGTCCCCCAGATAGTTAATTATTTATCTAGATAATTTATTTAGATAATGCTCAACACTGCCTATATATAAACTACAAACACACATTCAACTCTCATATTTGTTATTTGATGCACGATTTTACTTCATCTGCCAGAGTATAACCATTGGAATGGCAACAAATAGTAATTTCTTATATTATTATTATTATATTCTGCGCGAGTTGTGGCTAGTAGCAACCATTTATAAACAAAAATGTCCATCATAAATCTCAACATTTTTTCTTAAATTTTGCAATAAAAAAATAAGGTCATACCTGATGGTTAGTTTGTTAGTCTGTATTGCTGAAATTAATCATGCATGATCAATATTGTTTAACTTTATTTTAAATAATACATATTCACACTTATATAGAGAGTGGAAAATTTAACTTTAATCATAGATTTTTTGTCCAGAATCGTCCTGCAGTATAATATTATATATAAAAGCGGACGTGTTGTGTTGACAAAATAATGGGCAAAACGGCCAGTAGATATAAATTAAAGCGGATAAAAGCGTTAATAATAGAGCAAACTGTTTAAATATAGCTTTAGGTAGGTTAATATACTCGTGTAATGACTAATGAATAACGACGCAGTAATACAATTAATAATAATTTTTTCCCAGGTCCAATAATGTTCAGCGAGTTTTAAATTGTGGACAATTTAAAATTTTTCATTCGGTAACCAAAACATTTGTCCAATGATCTGTGAGTTTTTCAAAAACAATAAACTTGACAGAAGTTCGATGCAGCTTACCGTTATGGAAAATATTATAATTATGGGTACTTTCATTTGGTTATACCATATAAAAACGCAAACACATAATATCAATGTTGGAATGTAACCTTTGCAAACGTATAGGAGGTTTAAGAGCCCAAAAAAGTTGAAATAAAATAAAAAAGAAACTTACCTAATCAATATTCTAAAAATCATACGTATTAAACTCGTATCATCGCGATATAGGTCCGTATTGGAGTTCTTCACGACTTTTCCATACACCATTCTATTTAGTAGCTATGCCAGCTATAGTATTAGTATACCATACCACTTATTACTATATCGATCTGTAATTAAGCTCACTATCGAAAATTAATTAATTTGGTACCATATGTATTATGTATATACCGGTAAGTCGTAGCTGGCATACGATTCGAGAACAAATTATAATATTGGGTTTTTTTTTTTTTAGTTTTTATGACATGGTATAGGTAGGTACCGTAATAAGACGCAATTAGGTACAAAATAGCACCGAATTTAAATGTTGTAGAAACAAAAACGTGTTTATACGCGTATACATATTTTATTATTATATAGATAGTGTATCGTATTATTGAATGTGTAACCGCTATGGATTCATAAATTAGCAAAATTTAGACAGTTCATTAAAATTTCCAGTACAGTCTATGCGTACAGGTATATAGGTATATATTATAATTAGGGCCCAGATTTAGATGTAGTCGAAAATTACTGGCAATATTTACAACTAATGTGAGTAATATCATTATAATTAATAATAATTTATTAGTTTCATTCTTAAGTATTTAAAGTATATAGTTTATTTTAAGTATTTCGAGTAATTTTCGTCTGAGTTAAATTTATAATATTTACAAAACGATAGGGCGGATGTTTGCTGCCATAATATATCATCCGGTATAGGTACATACAGGTATAATATACTGTAATGTAACATATAAATTATATGATTACATTTAAATCCGCTTTCGAATTTCTAGCTATCGCCATGATGAACAGAATCTTATTAATTTCGTGCATTCGAAAATATTTTTGTCGTAGTAAAGCAATACCGATCATCCCAAAAGAGTGTAGCCGACGACTGTATGCCTTAACTGCAGAACGTGTTGTGTGTTAGTATATCCATAAATGACTTGTTTTGTCGTAAATTATTATACCTTGATACTTGAAATCGACGTGTCGAATTTAAAGTTTTCGATTATGTAGATAGGTACCTATAAATGTGCGGATTATAAGTACTAAAATTACGGTTTTCGTATTTCTTACCATGTACTTAAAAATGTTTGTTAGCTGTTAATTATGCGGTTAATGGTTATTAAGTTGGGTCACTCGACAACACATCACCACACCGTGTACCTATACCTAAATACAAGCACTATAAAATGTTTTTTTTAATGAGAAACATAAGTATTGTTGTATGTACCAATATTCCTTTATGCTAAATAGTTAAATTGTTTTTATATTCATTATTCTTAACAATAGGCCAACGAAGCAAATGAGCTGAGGCAGCAGTTTGTAAAATTATATTTAAGAACATAATAACCACGGTACGGGGGCAGTGTGGTTTTTCTAGCCAGGTCCGCATGTTTGTAAATGCTTCTTCTAGTTTAATATTTTTGTGTTTGTTTTGTTTAAATAAAGTGATTTAATAGTGTGAAAATTATTAACAATTATTTTGTGTACCATCGAGAGATAGGTATACGACAGTGGCGCCCAACGTGGGGCTCGAACCCACGACCCCGAGATTAAGAGTCTCGTGCTCTACCGACTGAGCTAGCCGTATTATAAAATATTTCTTGCATAGATATGTCGTTAATTAATAATACGGAGCTCGTTAAAAAAGAGGAAGATATTGTTATAACAGGAGCAGATAATACCAAATTAGAACAAATAGGCAAAATAAAACTAGTGGTAAAAATAAATGGGAACACGTACTCTATTAATGCGTACGTAATCAAAGGATTAAACTGCAAAATATTGCTAGGAAACGATTTCAACATAAAAAATAA
>NW_019100566.1:35819-45154 GCF_001856785.1 Myzus persicae | reverse complement strand
CTAATCTTTCTTTTAATTTAGTCCCAGGACCGGCAAATCTATAAACATATATATAAAATTTATATCGGATTTAATAATAATATTGTGCGTAGACTTACCTATAACCGGGTAAATGTAATTCCACGGGTAAATGATTTATAACAGAGTTGATAAGACCAGAACCCTTATTGTTGTTCCGCTTACGAACGCGAGACATCGTGTGACGCTTTCATCGTCAGAACATCTGTATTTATAGTGAAAAATTAAAAATGCGCTTTATCGAGCAAGAGAAAAAACTTCGAATTTATAACATTGATACCCCTGATACTCTACAGTTGCGTCATGGTGAGCTTTTCCCCAATACACTGAGATCTCTTGTACTTGGAAGCTCCGGTAGTGGAAAAACTAACCTGGTATATTTTTTACTCGTCGACGAAAATGGGTTACGTTGTGAAAATATATGTAAATACATATACTCTAAAACGTTAGAACAACCAAAATATAAGTTATTAAAACGTATTATTGATGGAATTGACGGTGTTAACTTTTTTACTTTTTTTGAGAATGATAAAGTTATTCCACCCGAGAAAGTTTTACCAAATTCTATTTTTATCATGGATGATGTTATCGGTGAACATCAGCACGTAATTAGGGAATATTTTTCTCGAGGTCGTCACAATAAAATAGATATATTTTATCTGGCTCAGAGTTATTCAAAAGTACCTAAACAGTTGATACGTGATAATGCAAATTTAATAGTATTATTCAAACAAGATGAAACCAATTTAAAACATGTATACAGTGAACACTGTTCGGGCGATATATCCTATATACAATTTAAACACTTTTGTGTGACGTGTTGGAACCGTGAGGCCTCGTGTACATAGGCGAGCGTCGAGCGGCACGTCAGCGATGACCAGCGGTGAGCGGCGAAGTGTGTATATTGGGCGACGAGCGGCGAGCGTTTTTGTATAAAATATAAATACTTATCTTATTTTTCGTCATTTCGATTTTATACTCCAAATTATAATCATGTCGATAAATCGTCTATCAATTTTGTTAGATAACCCAATTTTAAGGAATTCATTTTTAAAAAAAAAAAGAGTTGGTATTCATCCTATTAATCGCCGCAGATTAATATATGGTGAATATCACCATTTATATACTGATTTACGAAAATCACCGGATAAATTTTTTGATTATTTACGAATGTCAGTTAATACTTACGATTTTATATTGAGTAAAATCAATCATCGTATTAGAAAGAAGATTTCAAATTTCAAAAAACCAATATCTCCTGCTGAAAGGTTGTATGTAACTATAAGGTAAGTCAATTAAAGTTTATAAATCAATAGAAAAAATTATAAGAACAGCTATTTTTAAAATAAATTAAATTATATAAAATGGTAAAAAAATCAATAAAAATAAAATTATTACTGTTAATTAAACATAAATTAAATCATAAAATTAAATATAACAATTTGGCATCCTGCAAATTTCAAATAGCTAATTAATTTAAATCATAATGTTATCTTATAATATATTCACTTTTATATAAGTAAATATATTTTTATTTTGTTACTGACTTTTTTAAACTTATGTTTAAAACGTCTGCTGATTAAGATTAAAAAAATCTTGGTTGAATTGATTATTTCCCAATAGAACATCACTAGCCTGTTGCATATCTACAATTCTTGGCGTATTATCAACGTTATCAGGCATACTCCACTGGGATTGTCCTAGAGTAGAATTAAGACGACTTTCCTGATATGGACGGTACATTTTTTTTACGCTTGGCTGGTTTAGAAGGTCGGTCTGAATGTCTTGAATAGACTCAAGCTGTGAGCGGTTTCCCGATGTATTTTTTTTTTTCTATAAGCGTTTAGAACTACATTTTGAATTTGACTTCTGATTTCGAGTTTTTCTAAAGGATCAAATTCTTTTATGTATGGTAGGATACTGAGAAGAAATTGAGCGTCTGGGTCCTCATTTTTTTTATTTTCTGTCTCTTGTGCTTTTTGCAGAATGGCAATTTTTTTTTCTTCTAGTTCTAAAAGTCTATGAGTATCATCTGCTTTACTATTTTTTTTCTTTCTTTTCATTTTTGAAGTAACCTTGGGATTAATATCGGGTAAATGTGACGTAGATGTAGACGGCGATGTCACATCAGTAAATGATGTACCCGTTACATCAAGGTCACTTTCTTTGGCTTCATCAGTAGCTTCATGTAATGAAAATGAATCTGGTTCTCCAACATTTAAATTTCCAGACATAGAACTAGGAAGTAAAGAATCCTTCACAAACATCATCATTTGAAAAAATGGCCATTTAGATTTATATTCAATCCCGCTATCACCTGAACGTCTAATTGGTTCTTTCTGTAGTTCTTTTCTAAACGTATCCTTTGTGTTTTTCCATTTTATTTTTGCATCGCTCCCTAAAATTTGGATACAAAATAATTTAAAAACCATGTTTTTCACTTATTTTCTATGTCAAATAGGTATTGTTTTATGTTGGAACTTAGTTTTTTATAAAGCACTTTTTATAGGTAATGGTTTGTCGAATTAAATNGTCAAATCTAATAATTTTGTTTTCTAAAGCGACTGCATTTAGATTTTCACTATACATAGTACAATGTTTAAATGTGCTCTTATTTATAAGTTTCTGCAACCTCCTCTCGCAAGACACCAACTCCATCTTCATCTCCTTACGCTTTGATTGCATAGTCTTACCTAGAAAATAAAATGTCAGTAAAACATATAAATTGAATAAATAAATAAAGTAACATACCAAATACAGCGTTGTTCATTAATTTAAAAAAGTCCTTCTCAAAATCATTCCTAGCCTTCTTCCTCATCTCTGTGTTCAAATCAATGTATTTAGCTAGCCAAGCTGACTGGTTAAATTGTATAACTCTGTGTACCTATAAGAGAAAAAAAAATGTTAAAAATCAATTTAAAATTTTATAAAAATGTAAATATTTACTTTTTCAACAATTAATCCATTTTTAATTGCCTGCTGCAGGTTCCGGTAGTGTATTATGTAGTTTTTTTCTTCTCAAACGTTGCCATCAATTTTTTCACTTTTGAGCCTGGTGGTATACTGTTTTGTGGTAATAATGGTAGGTCACCGTGTTTATCATGCAATTCTTTCGAATATGTCACGTCCACCTCGTACACTCGTCCTATGGGGGAAGTATCGTTCAAATCGTTCAATCCATTTAAATTGGCTTCAACCCACTTGAATCCACCGTAGGGCATGTTTTTTGATTTTTCCATGATTTTTCCTTAGTCTCATCATAATCTGGCGTCTTGATATTATTCGCCTTTGCGTACCTCTTACTCGCCTGCACCAAACCACCACGAATACCTAGTTAAAAAGAATAATATTATCATATGTGTATTTTTAAAAAAAAATATTGACATACTAACCATTTTCAAACATCAATAACATATCGTAATCGGACAAAAATTCTAATTTCTGTCCTGTATACTTTAACATTGCATCGAAGCTGAGACCTGGTGCAGTGTAGTAATGAGCGGCGTCCAAATTATATGCCCTTATACATACATCGCGGAAGTTTTCAAAAACGTCCGCCAGCAACAACACGTCGATTTTCAAATAGCAATCCGAATATTCACCAAGTGTTTGACATGCAAAGTGCTCCCATACCTTCTTTGCGTGCTCGTAATCTTCCTCCTTTATCCCCGACTCGGTCAATGTACTATAAAAATCTCTCTTCCTTGGTATTCTCGTTTCATTTAACCGTCCCCAACTATCTGTATATTCGTAAGGGTATACCCCCTTCCGTGTAACGATTGGCATATCAACTTTGGTAAAAACTTTGTTTGTCTCTCTAAAGTTCTCTAGACCCGGTGTAACAAGATTTTCGGCTAAAGTTGACAGACCTGATGCCATAAACCGAAAAGTGTCGATAAATCTCATGCTGAATGTATTTGACACGTATTTCGTGAATGAAATAAATTTTTCTTCGCTGTTCGGAATCACTCTAATAGTTTGCGTGTCGTGACCGAGTTCCGTCACTATCATATGAGCATCATAGTTGGACAGGTTATGGAAAAATATAGGAATGAAGTTCGGTGTTTGGAGCTTGAGATTGCAAACATTACATAGCGATTGTCTAAATTTTCCAGAGAGATGGCAGTGATCTGCAACCTTATAGTTGTCATGTGTAAAGTTCGTCTTACATAAATTACATAAATTACATGCATCATGTGACTGCCGTTGTTCATCCGTGAAAATTATAGGTGTGTTGGTTTTAAGCAGTTTTTCGATCTTTAATGATATTTTAGTCACAGTTTCAATAAAGTGCCTCGCCACGTCCGTCTTATTCTCGCCCCTCTATAGATTACCGGCCCCGTCGGTATATCGTGTTGTTTTATTAACTCATCCGGTACGTCATCACTCGCCTTTACCAAAAATCCGTTACTCATAGCTTCATGTCTTTGTACTAAGTTCGTGCTTTTTCCCTTCACCTCATCCGTCTTCACCAGCAATGCCTCAAAATCCGCATATAGGACAAAAGGGTGTCGAACCGTATTTGTCCACGATTTGAATTCGATACACCCTCCCTCTTCTGGCATCACTGGTAATATCGGTTTATGTGCTCCGCAAATCTTTTTGTGATGCTCCAACGCTACCTGTCCACTCAACTTTAATTTATTACTCCTATTGTCAAAGCTGGTAAAACATCGCTTGCAAAATACTACTCGTCCATCATGTCCTGTTTTCTGCGCACGTATGAGCCGGGAAAAATTTGATATATAAACGTAGTGTAACCCGTTCTCGTCTGTCAGCAACAACAAATCGAAATGATCGGCCTTCTCTTCATCAACGACACGTAGCGGGTAGACCTCGTATGTCGGATACTTCCTCGGTGGTTGAAACTTTTTCTCAATCCCGTAGACATTTACAGACACGCCGATGTTGTTTTTTTCAAATTTTGCTATATCTGATAGCGGCGTTGGGAACGAAATACCCTCAAAATTATATTTGTCCTCATGTTTTGTATAATTTACCCCAACATGACATACCGAAGTCCCCATCACGTGTTTCGCTAGTATCGCCCACTTAAAACATTGCTGATCCATGTTTTGCGGGTTAATTGTACCCCGTTTCCTATCGATTAATGACGGTAATTGAATGTATGATGAGCCGCCCATAGGTGTATATGTGTATACCGCCAACAATAACCCATCTATTGTATCCAAAATAAATCCACTTCCATGCGATATATATGTTTCCTCCTCTGCCAACAACTTCATGTACTCCCTCTCAATAACTTCCGTAATATTATTATCTATACAAATTTCAACCGCCGAGGTCTTAAATGCCCTATTCTCCGACGAATTGGGAACGTTTGGACGGTTGTAAGTCGCCTCGAGTTTGAGATTAAATTTAATCGGACCTTCTTGAACGCGTGTATTTAATATATTTCTCATCTCAGGCATGAGCAATCGGAGAAATTCGGTATAATTTTGAATATTATTATTATTTTTCACGTAATACCACACAACTTTCCTATTGGCGGACGACGATATTTCATTGAACCCGGTGGACTGCACTAAGTTTAAACGCACCTTTTTTGCCCTAGCAGCCGACGCGGTGTTGGCAGTGGAAACACGTTTGCCGTTATGACCCGCAGTTGTATAAGAATCTTAATAATAGAAATAAAACCTAATTAAAATCTGATAAATGTGTTGCCTAATCTTTAATAAATCTAGAGAGCGATAAATAAAATCTTTCATTTAAAATAAATTTAATGTCTTATCAAAAAACTTAAAAAAATTAAATGTACCAAACGGTCTGACAACCGGTGCAATGCCGGAATAATCCAACTATTATACCATTGATCGCTTCACAGACCACTTGATAAGTTTAAAATAAAATTTTTAATTTATACGATTCTCTAAAATCTATAATATAAGCTAAAATAAACTAACCTGCAATATCGGCTGCCAAGTCTTGATTTTCGAAAGTATCCATAGCCATCATACATATTTCGTCTTCAGACACGGTGTTCGATCCACCGGCCGGGAGATCGGGGACAAATATTTGCGGGGCAATCTGAATATTTTTTTGAGCCGGGGCGTGAGCGATTCCTTAGAAAAAAAATTAATATTGAGAAAAATAAATAATATTGTATAAATACTTACCATGAACATTTTTCATATTTTTATTGCGAGTGGTTTTGTATGAAAATAACAAGTGGCATACGGTACATGGAAAACGTATACCTGTATGAGTTTTTTGATGCCTAGATAAATTATCCTTACGGGTAAAAACCGAATGGCACTGACTGCATTTGAACATATTTAAAATGTATAACGAAAAACGAGAAGCAACAATTAAACTCTGAGTGATAAACAAAATATAAGAACTGAAAAACACCGGGAGAGCGAGAGCAAAGTGTGTGTAAACGTAAAAGTGTCTAGAACAGACTGACTCTGTGGCAGTGGACGATAGAGCCATTGACCATTGATACTGAAAAATTCCATGTGGGTAGCAATTTAAGTGGGGTTGGTAAAATATTTACTTTGATAATCACGTATAACACATTTAATTTCATACTATTTTTGAAAAACCATGTATACGCATTATATTTCTAAGAATTGACCCATGCGTGTTAACACTAACAATCCATTGATAAACGGCTCGCTCCTCAAACCATAGATCGTGATAGTCATCTGTTCGGGATTAACATTACGTAAGGCAAACAATAGTATATATCTCTCAAACGAAGAAGCTTTACAAAAATAGTTACTAACATAACTAGAAATATGACCATATGCTTACAATGAGAATTAATACTACTAAATAACGAATACTACATATTTTATAAAATGTTTAAGAATAATATATTTAACCCGTCGTCGGTATCGCTATATACTGTTACATGATGGGTATCGTGTTAGCGTTACGCTAACATTATCGTTTTTTCGGTTCTGTGAATTATTTATTGAAAAAAAAAGATAGGTATTATATAAAAATTAAACAAATCACTTTTTTGTATCAAAATCTATTAAAATAAAAACAATTTAAAAAATTTAACTCATCGTTCGAATTTTCCGAGTTTTCTCGGAAAAAACTTATAAAAAATAAAAAAAACATCATTTTTGGTAGAAAAAAAAAGATATTATATAAAAATTAAACAAATCACTTTTTTGTAACAAAATCTATTAAAATAAAAACAATTTTAAAATTATAACTCATCGTTAGAATTTTCCGAGTTTTCTTTCACGGTGTTGCATGTCGGACAAGTAGGAGTAGTATGTTCTTTACATATATACACACCACATAACGAACAACTGACCTGTAAAATATAATATAAAAATAATATAATGTATAAATAACCAATAAATATCTTTATAATGGTACCTTTGTAAAGCGATTTTTTCTGATTGGACAAAAATTACATCTGATTCGTTGATCACTTGTCGAAACATCTGGATTCGGACTTTCTTTATTATTTTGTGAAGTACATCCAGTCATTTTTATTATTTGTTGTCGAAGAAGAAATGATAAACATGGCTGTTCAAGACGTTTTACCATGTAAGGTTTAGTGAGCTCTTGTCCCAAAGTTTTCAAATATTCTCGACGAGTTATCATTTTATCTGTATTTTCGCGATATATAATTTGACTGTTTATCCCAGCAATATTCATCAATGAAAAAAAAATAGTTAGGGGCCATCGACAACTAATTCTTGCCACCGAGTACTCGCCTTTCATTTCGTCTACTACATCCACTCCACCTTTAGTACCATTATAGTACGTTATGACTTCTGGTTTTTTTTGGTCACCGGATTCCGGGTCAATGATACCTTGATCATGCATACTTGATATCATAATGACATTTTTATTTTTGTTTGGAGTATAGGATGTAAGTAAAAGGTCTTTTCCATATCCAAACAAAGTCGAATTTACTTCTCTTTTTTTAGTTTCTAAAAAAACCGGTGGAATTTCCCTTTTGTTTTTTCTCAAAGTGCCCACTACGGTAAGATTATGATTTTTTAGTAACTCATTAGCCAATGGAATTGAATTGTACCAATTGTCCATTGTAATATTGCGGCCAGTTTTTGATATCGGCGCTATTAGTCGTTTTACAATACTTGACGGAGAATTGTCACATTTGAAAGGGCCATCTGGCTGAGTTCCTACGTAAACCTCCATATTAGACGTATAAAATGTACGAGAATCAACGAGTGCTTGAATTTTGATACCGTATTTATTTGGCTTATTTGGTATATATTGTCGAAAACTGCAACGCCCTCGAAACCCTTCTAGCATTTCATCTATAGTGCAATTCTCTCCTACAGTATAATTTTCTTTACATCGGCGAACAAAATCATCGAAAACTGCACGAATAGGTGCTAGCTTGTCTATTGCTCTTCTAACGTTCCTTGTTTCAATATCATCAAATCTAACAGCTCGAAGTAATAAGGAAAAACGTTTTTCTGACATGACTGCCCGGAAATATTCAGGAGAAAACCCGTCAGTTCTCCACAAATCGTGTAGGTTCAAATGATTGCTACGCAAATACCCAGCCAAGTACAATAATCCTAAAAGGGCATCTATTTCTTCTTTCGTAGTATCACGCACATTCTTATTATTTTGATAATTTGCACGGATTTTCGCTAAATATTTATTAGTACACTCAACTATATCTATAACAACAGTATCAGGAAAAAATAACTTCCAGCAATCTAAGACTGATTTGGCATCTCTAGCGATTCTTTTCACTCCGGGCAAATGCAAAACAATATTATGACGACGAGTACGGACGTTAGAAGGGGGGTTATTTTTATACCATTTAGTTATTTTATCTTTCCCTAAGAAAAACTCTGGTTCGGAAATTATAGTAATATTTTCACCTGAAAGAGAAGGTGATCGACGACGTACATTTGATGTAGTTTGATCGGTGCTTTCATCACTATCACTTGCCACATTTTCAATACAAAAGTCAGAATCGGCATCGGTATCATCGGAATCAAATAACGCGTAATCATCCTCAACCTCACTTAACCACGCACACACTTTTTCACAATTTTTGTCCATTATTTAAAAGTATAAAAAAAAATAATAAAATTCAAAAAATTATAACACGGTTAGTATCGTGCGAGCGGTACGCTAACATAATCGGTACTGCGTACTTTTACCAGTCATGATATCCATTATCCACATATTTTTGTATTTTTTTTGTTGTTATTTTAGTTTAATATTATTTAGATAAGAGGTATGTGGAGTTTCAAAACAATCTATTTTTATTTGAACAAGTGGTTCCTAAAATAAGTTTAATGTTAGCGAAACGCTAACACCGATACCGATGACGGGTTAAA
>NW_019100566.1:0-35320 GCF_001856785.1 Myzus persicae | reverse complement strand
ATTGTCCTTCTTGAGGCCTCTTCAGGTTAATTGGATGCACCCAATAGCGCCTATTGTAGCTTTTCTGCTTTTTTGCTTTTTGATGGCGTTTATATAAAGCGTAAGCTACGGCTACGGCCTCAACGTCGTCTAACTCCATGATTAAATGAAAAAATTAAGTACACTATTCACTTTTAAATAACTTTAAATTCACTTTAAATTTATGGTAAAATTTTGTAAGTGTTCCTCAACCACGTTTTCGGGACAAATGATTCGCTCCAATTTGTATAACCTATTATTTTGACTTTTGTTAAGTTTGGCGCCAATAAATTGGGTATGAGAAATTAGTGGGGACGCGATTTTTGACGCTCGTGTGTAAGCGTACGCGTACGCGTTTTTATATTTGCCGCGATTTGAAAATCACGTACGCGCGCGATCGAATCGCTCCGTGTGTAACCAGCTTAAAACTCAAACTAATAATAATAATAATAATAATAAT
The DNA here is from genome assembly GCF_001856785.1 of Myzus persicae. Lineage (NCBI taxonomy): Eukaryota > Metazoa > Arthropoda > Insecta > Hemiptera > Aphididae > Myzus > Myzus persicae. The sequence goes on along the minus strand of NW_019100566.1, from coordinate 34,842 downwards.
CTAAAAACATCTTTTTTTCACTTCTAAATATATATGTATTAGTATAAATCTTAAAAGCTAATGGCCTATGCTGTCGAAGCTATAATGTTCAATAAAAAAAAATAATAATAATAATCTAAATAAAATATTTTAAAAAAACACAAAAATAAAAAAAATATTACTATTGTTGCGGGCCTTGACACTCTAGGCGCCACTATTCACTATATAATAACATAGTATATAATATAATATAATATATCATAATGTTATTACGGTCATAAACTCCATATATATAATTAACATAAATATTGCAACAATATAATATAGAATATGTACACGACTAGAAATCATGAACACGAGTCGCTATTCTAAGAATTGGCAACAACAACCGAAACATGCACACATACAAGCTGCACGCGCCGCTACATCAAAGGAGCCGCCATCACTTATAAGGGAGCCCGTGGAACAGCCTGGGCAGATGTATCATAGCCACGGAGACCTGAGCAACTTCTCGTCACACACGCACACGCTATTATACACTTACTATATTTTCTGCTAAATAAACGTAATTCTACAGTTCAATTTATTACTTGTTGATTTGTCTCTAAAGCTTACGGCTTTTGGATCCTTTGAGATTACGCACACAACACTATTTATAAAAATTAAAATTATGAGCAATACCTTTCAAAACCTCGCATAATGGATTATCATTAACATTTTTACAAATCTGCATTAATCTAATAGATGAATCATTATATTTTTTTTTTTACATGGTACATGCCCAGCAATTATTTGTTATATTATCATTTTATTTAAACTTTCTTTTTTTTTTAATGTTTCAATAAATTTCCAAATAATTGGTCGTGTATGACTTACCATTGCTGAAAACCCATTATGCCAGCCCTCTATTTTATTGTTAGTCCTGGGTAAACTTTCTTGTAACCTATCATAACAGTTCCAGATTTCAATGGAAAATAGTGGAGGTCGACGATTACCTCTCCTATCCAAAATGCCAATCCACGTGCCTTCAAAATATNATATATGTGTTGTCATCATCAGACTACCCACGCATGGTAGCCTACCCGCGAACGGGTCGGTACAGGACGCTACTACAACAATTGACGATGATTGTCCCTACCAGCACGTTATGAAAACAATGGATTTGAGTCAATGTATATTTCTAAACATATATTCCTCACTCGATGAAGCCATACAAAAATAGTTGTTAACATACTAAGGAATGTGAACATATGCCACAGCCACATTGAGAATTAGTATTTAACCATTATACGAACGATATATTTATAAATATTAATGATAATAAGTTGATTACGATAACTGATAAATCGCTGATTACGATAAAATGATAATACGTTGGTTACGTGTGTGATATGTTTCGCGTGCGTGCATACGTTTTCCCGTGTGCATGCGCGAAAAGATATAGAAGTGTACAATAATACGATAGTGATAACTTGATAATGAGATGATAACGTATCTGATAACACATCAGATGTTGTATAGATAGTAATATATGTTAGTTACGTTCCGGCGGCGGCGTCGGTAGTGGGAGTAAATATACGTCACACACGTAAGCGATCGGGCGGCGGCGTCGGTAGTGGGGGTAAATATACGTCACACACGTAAGCGATCGGGCGGCGGCGGTTGAGGTTGAGGGTTGAGGGTTGAGGCATCTGAACTGTCCATTTTATACTACTATTACTGATTTAAATTAATTAATTAAATTAGTTTTTTATTTAATTTATTTTTATTAAACACTAAAGAAATGAATATAATGTATATAATTTTATACAACGAATATAATATATATAATTTATATAATGAATATGTTAACACTGATATTATGAGAGAGTCTGATTAGAAATCTATATGAGGGTCTGTTGTAAGACTTAAAGATTGCTCTGCTGAGTAACGCGGGTGTTGCTCACTCTTTTCAGTTGTTGTACATATACATAACAAAATTATAAAAAATCAAAACAATGATGCAAAATTTAATCAAGCCGAATCAGCAAAATTGCTACCCCTACATAAGGCGACGTCTGCGACGGAAGCGGAGCTATTCAGTTTTTGGTTCACTAATTGTCGTTGCTAACAAGCAGTATTTGACGTTTCTTTTTATTATTTGTTTTTTGATATTCTTTAATATTATTATATTTAATTCTTTTAACCAAGTGTTACTGTTTTTATTTACGACTATTTTAGAGTATTTTATCTTGTGTGTAAAGAGACGTTGGTGGTGGAAAACACTTTTGAAAAAGATAGTAAGACACTGTAATACTTACTTTCTCGTCCAGTACTCGTTATCTTGGTCAGTCGAGAAAGAGTAAGACTTTGCCTAGGTTAAAGATATCTCACTCTCAAACATCCAGTACTCGATATCGTGGTAAGTTGTTAGAGAGTAAAGTAACTTTAGAGTAGTATTGCGTAAAACCTGTTTGGACCTCGTTTAATTATCTTTTGTGCAGTACTCGTCATCGTGGTCACCAAAAAAATAATTTAAATAAAGTTCATGCAGCAGGTATCGATAATTTANCACTTATATATTACAACAATAAACTTCGATACTATGAAAGTTTTTCATGCTACAAAACATTGCTAGCAGATAATCGGCGGTCATTTGTATTTGAAAATTTGAAGGAGCTATACTGATTGTCGAATGCAACAATACAATTTAAATGTAATTTTCAGAATAAAAAAAATATACGTATATATTTTTTATTTTATAGTATTTTTGTTGTTTTTTTCAGAAAATTTTAAGCTGGCCGTTGCATGATAAGTCCAAACTTCAAACTTTATTATTCATATCAAGAAAATCCTAAATTAACATTTTTTTTTGCTATTTTTTTATAATATTATAATTTAAATAATTTTTTACCGAAATATTAATTAATAATTATAATGCATTTTGATAACATTTTTTATCTTTTGGGCATTTTTTAAGGTCATTTTTAGGTTATTTTAATGTCATTTTTTTTAGGTTTTTTGGGTCATTAAAATCCTAGCCCTAGTGATAACATTTCTTCATTTTCGATATAATATGTGCTTTTTAATAATAATTCTAAAGATTCTATCACTTTATCGACGGGTACAAATGCAAGTGCAGGTAATTTTTATACTTCTAAAGAATATTGTACATCGTCACTATATTGTTTTGCAAGACCATGGTGTTGTATTTGTCTCCAAACCGCTTGACTTAAGTGAAAAAACATCCGTGAATCTTCGTATAGGGAAATTCGTTTTTAATTGCAATCATCACTGCTTTTTCAAAGTCTACCATAAAAGATTTTGGACATAAATCAGGTTTCAATGATTTTAATGCTTGAAATAATTTTATATATGTTATTTCTTTTTTGTCCGGTAATAAAACGTATACTAAAGGTATAATATCACTAAGAAATACTGAATGAATGGTATAAAATTGGTAAAATAAATTCGGATAGGATGAAAATGTTCCATCTGAAAACCAATGTTCTGAATCTTTTAATAAATTTAAATTTCTCTCAGTCGAAAATAATATAATCCTGTCTTCATATATGCCACTATCACCACTGTCGTACAACAAAAAATTGTCTCCGTCTAAAGTTAATCTGAATTGATCAGGAATTTCAAAATGTAATGTTTGAGGATTTGCAGGAACGGCTTCAGAAATATTCCTAACCCGTTGAATTGTTCTTTTTAAACATTTTGGATTCGTCATTTGACCTGCCACTTCGGATGGTAACTAAAATAATATGATAATGTATTATAATATTTATAATATAAATAGCCTACAATCAAAATTATTGAAATATTTAGTATCGTCTCGATTGATAACGTGGAAAATACGAAAACAAACAATAAAAGATTAGCGATGAAACTACTCGCACAAAACAATTTAATAAAACTGTTAAACTGTTATATATTTAAAGTATTAAAGTTGTAAGTTTTTTGGAATACTATGTTCGAAAAAAATTAGTGATTTTAAAATAGTAAAAAAATATTTTTAATTTTAAAATTACTATAAAAAGCCAGTTTATTTTTACATATTTTTAAACAAATATCGTGATTACCTATAGGTATAACGATAAGAAAAATCGCAGGTGTTGAGTCCTCTAAACTATATTAAAACTATAATATTTAATTACCTTTGAAGATGTCTCTGCTAATAAACTTCGGGTAGGCATAATATTGTAGTGATGGCATTTTTTTTCATTTTATTGATAGTTTTTTTTACTTCAATTTTTGCCCTATTTTGTACATGGTTATGTTCCTTGTATTTTATGACGCTATCTATTTAATAAATAGGTATATAATAAATAATATATTAGAATACCTACACTGAGAAATTAAAAATTTTACCTCGTATTGTTGAGCGCGGCCAGTACAATTTTTAGACTCGTTACATCTCCAAATAACTTTTTCGCCAATAGTTCTTTCACATTTATGAATAAAACCATCATGAATTAAAAGATCATGCCCTCGTTGACTTTTTATAAATTGTAAAGGCATAATTTTTATATTTTGTAAAATATATAATAATTGTTATATTGCGTGGATCAAGCAAGACGTATATATGCGTAGACGTGTATAGGTGGTACTGTATAACACTATAATCGATAGAGAGTAGAGACTCGTGATGACTGATGAGTAGGTACACTGTAATAATTCGAATATTCGATAAAGACTCACGTAAAAACCAAATAATGAATTTCCTACTGAAATAAAAATAAATGATAAAGAAGGTACTTCACCACTACCACTAAATTATAAAGATACTTTAGAATTATTATATATATATTATATTATTAAATGTTCCTACCCAAAAAGACAAGATAATCTATTTTATCTAATACTAGCTATATACCTATATAAATATATGCGATAAAATGACGGGCGTACAAATGTAGCATGCGTCAATATTACGCGCGACGAAATGCCGTATGCGTCCAATTGTCTTGCGACCAATTGACCGCGACGAAATGACGGGATACCTACCTCAACACCCTTAACAGTGTTGAGCCCAGATAAATACTTTTTTTATCTAGATAAAGATAAAGATAAAAAACTTCAAATCTATTTAGATAAAGATAAAAATGAACAAATCCAAAATTATCTATTTAATAGATAAAAGATAAACATAATTTATCTAGATAAAAAGCAGATAAATTTTTAAATAACAACTATTTCATATTAAAATTGTACTAGAAGTCTAGTAAAATTTAACAGACTTATCACATATAAAACATGTATAGCATTTGTTTAAGGCAAACGCCTAATTGTAGTGTAGCTTCTAAAATTTAAAAATTATTTTTTTGTTTAGAATAAAAAAAAAACATAGGTACATTTTGCTATCCAATATCTTTATTTTTGAATCTCATAAAAGTTTTTAATTTTATAACTAAAATTGTTTATATTCAATTTTAACTCTGTTTGATCTCTATTAACAAGACAATAAAAGATGCACAAAAAAAAAATATATATATTGATATATAACTTTTATTGCTCAAATTAATAATCATAAAAACATAAAATAATTAATTATGTATATTGTTTTTCTTACAAGTTTCTTATTTTCTATACAGCATACTTTAAAGCCAATTACAGTTTACTTAAAAATAATAAATGGACAGTTAATTGTCCTAATAATAATACACAATATACCTAATATGAAGGAACATTTCAATAGGTACTTTTTAAAGTACTTTATCTATTTAAATTAAAAGGTTTCTTTTAGGTCATTACTTTCAATCAAACAATATACAAATATTACAAAAATACCCTTTATAACTATTCTTGTTGCATTAAACATTTGCAGCAAAGAAGCATCTCAAAATTTTTATCTTCAAGTCGATTACACCTTGGAGTTAACACCTGAATTGCCCCACTGAATAACCTTTCAACAGGTGCAGAAGACGGTATTGAAGTATTAAATTTAAAAAATAATTTTTTAACTACAGGAAATGAATCCAAGATATTTAGTTCTTTTTTTTTTGAGTTTAAAAAAGATAAAGCTTGAACTCTAGTTAGATTGGAATTTCTAACAGCTAACTCTGGGTTGCTGGAATCATCTTGTGAACAAACACTTCTATAGAATTCAGTATCACTATTGCTATCACTATTATCGGAAGAAGAAACGTATTCTGTAAAATCAGAATTAGAATTCATTAATTTACATTCATTTATAAATAATTGTTTGCATAAGTCAACATATCTAACAGGAATCCAACTACTTTTAAATTTTGGATGACTCATAGCAGCTAAAATAAAATCTTTGCTCTTAGGAGAACTCAAGTTAAACAAATAATCAAACCTTTTTTCAAGACTGACAATCAAACATAAACTTAAAGGCTTACAGTAAATCAAGTGTGTAGATTGAATTAATAAACGCCTTAAAACAATTATAGTCGGAGCAACATATCCCAGAAAGCTGCGTTTTTCACCCTGCAATTTATCTAACGCAACTGCTAATGGCTGCAATATTTTAAAATATTCTTCTAAGAATGTCCATTCTGCAATTTTTAATTTAATTAATTTTAACTCTTCAAATATAACAATAAGTTTTTCTTTAAAAGCTAATATTTTTTTAATTGCATCAAACATAGAGTTCCATCTAGTGATTATTGGGACTGGAAATTTAACATTACAATAATCATAAACCTTGTCCGATGCCACGGTACTTCTACTAAGAAGATTCCAAAAGGAATTTAATTTATTAAAAGTAATTTTAGATATTTTTAAATAATTTTTATCGTCAATTTTTCCAATATCTGTTGTAGCTATCAGATTTAGTGTATGAGCGCAACAAGTTAGATGATTGGGCAAACAAATATTGTTATAATCAGAGTCAGGATTACTTAAATTATTTGATTCCGAAAGCAAATCACCTACATTAGTGTACTCAACGTTAGTATTATTTTCACAGTCACTATTTGAAATATCACTATCAATTTCTAATTCAGAATTAAAGTCACCTGCATTATAAGAATCAGATCCACTAGTAGAAACATTAGAAAAAGTGCGAAAAGCTTTACCAAAATTACTAGCATTATCTGTAATAATGTGAGTAATTTTGGAATTGTTTATTCGGTAAGTTTCAGAGATTTCATTTATGACTTCAGCAATGTTTAAAAAGTTATGACTACCTTTTATTCTTCTGCAACCTAATACATATGAATACCGTTTATAGGTTTTACTATCAATAAAGTGGCTAGTCATCCCCATAAAACTCTTATTATTTGCTCTCCATATATCAGCAGTGTTACATATATAATCTTGTTTATCAATTAAACTAGTTAATGTAGATACATAATTATTATACTTCAGTTTTAACTCTTTAGATATAGTTTTACGGTTTGGAAGTAAAGCTGTGTCAGTAATTCCTGTTAGTTCTTTAATGAGCCGATGAAAGGCTGGTTTTTCACAGGTGATTAAAGGTCGCATTTCTTCAACAATATAGTTGAAGACTAACTGACAAATCTGAAAGAAAACATTAATTATTTGCTTAATTTATTTATTCATTAATGTAGGTAGGCAAGTTACAATAATATCACACTATAGTCTATAAAATACAAAATAATAATTAAAATAGAATACAGTAGGTAATATACAGGGCTAGGATAAAATATGCAACAGCATGTTTTTTTTTGCTACGTCCAAATGGAGTTTTAGTGAGTAATGTCCACGATTTATATTATTCTTATGAAAATGATACTATTTTTATTTTGCATGTTTTTGCATATTTAGTATGATTGAATTTATTGTATTTTAGCCGGTAATTATTCAATTTATCTAAGTATATATAACATCTAAATTTAGTAATATACAATAATTAATAAATATCTATGCATGCGATTTATTAATAAATAATTTTTAATCTAAATTATATTATATTATATGAAAATTAACCAATCACTGATTTATCGCAAAAAATAAATATTTTTTTTGTAACAATTGTTTTGTGTGTAGGAAGTAGGAACCTCTCAATAAAAATATAAAATGCATATTTTTGCATATTTCAAGAAAAAAAACGCATATTTCCTTGTTTTTATTCGCATATAAATCCTAGCTCTGGTAATATGTATAATTTTTATTCAATATGTAAGACATTTTCCAGTATAACAATTAATTAATAACAGTTTATGAATTTTATTTTCTCATAGTAAATTAATAATAAAGCTTATTACTAAAGCCAATAGTTATTAAATATTATCTATTAAATAGGTTGTAAAATATGCTTAAAAAATTACAACAAAAATAAAAATGAGAATTTTTACTGCCAACTGCCAATTATTAAGAAAATCAATCTTATGAAACAGTAGTAGATTTAATTTTTATGCCAGACAGAATAATTAGTTTTGATGTTTTTACTATACTAATGCTCACAGATGATATAATATAAATATATTATATTATACATATTAGTATATTACATATTATTATACATACATATTATATTAAACACTAAATGACTTTGTATAATATACTATATACCCATACAATAAGTAAATTTAACTTACATGATTTTTTGTCATACTGCTTTTAAATGAAGGCAATTTCATTTGTTTAGGAGTTTATACAGACTCAATATTTTGTTTAGGTTTTTTATACAATCTTTTACTCTCTTCAACTTTTGAAAGTATTGATGGATGTTTGAACTATAAAAATAAATATTTATTAATATAAGATTAAGATAGATGTTGGGTAATTTATTATAAAAANTTTTCTTCACTGGCGGAGTTTACATAAACTCAATTTTACCTGATGTTTTTCAGTGGCGGAGTTTACATGAACCCAATTTTACCTGTTTTTTTTTTCTGGCGGAGTTTACAGTAAAAAAAGGTACTTGTGGCGGAGTTTACGTGCGCCCGACTGGAACTGTTGAATGTTGCAATGTATGTGGTTGTTGTTGTGGACTTGGTGTAAATGATTGTAAGTATGGAGAGGGTGGTCCTGAATAATGTGAAGACAGTGAAGATGGACTATAATAGTATGGATGCTGAATATGACCTTTTGGATGTATTCTGATTGGTGCAGGTGAATGATTTATAATAATAGAGTTTCTATGGAGATTGCCAAGTCGTCCTTCATAAATAATGTCGTCAATGAATTTTTTTGCGTACAATTGCTGGTCTGCTTTCATTTTGTCGAACTCTATGCCCCACGCCTTGGCCAGGATTTGTGAATCAGAGGTGGGTTTTTGAAGACGTTGACAAGCCATATCCAATAGTTTAGTTCTTTTAGTTTCTTCATCTGTGGGTGCCTTTCTTTTGGGTGTGAATTTTTTCTTCGGTGAATTGTGTGGTATTATCTGAAAAAATTAAATATCATTAAACATAATATGTCCTTAATCAAAGTATTAATTATTAAAAACAAAAATAAACGTATATGCAGAGTTGGGCAAAATTTTATTTAGATAATTATTCGAATAAATATGTATTCGAATAAAAAATTATTCGGATAATTTTCAGTTATTATTCGAATCAAAATTATTTTGATAATTTCAAAATGTTATTATTTGAATAAAAATTATACTAGCAAAAAATATGTATTGAAATTTAAAATAATAATATAATGGTATTAATATTTTGTAATTGAAGGTACCAACAAATGAAAATGATTGGAAGGCTATATCAAAAGAATTTGAGAAAAGGTGGAACTTTCCTCATTGCATTGGTGCGATTGATGGTAAACACATTACCATCCGAAAACCACCAGGAACAGGCTCCTATTATTTCAATTACAAACTATCATTCAGCATTGTGTTAATGGCTATAGTGAATGCTAATTACGAATTCATAATGGTAGATGTTGGAACCAACGGAAGAGTCTCTGACGCAGGAGTGTTTTCTAATACCGAGTTCTATAAGCGACTTGTAAAAAACGAACTATACATTCCTCAGCCCGATAATTTGCCTAATAGTGATATAAAACAGCCATATGTTTTGGTAGGAGATGATGCATTTCCTCTTATGGACAACTTAATGAAACCATTTAGTAGAAAAAACCTGACTACAGAACAAGCTATTTTCAATTATAGACTATCTCGCGCAAGACGTATTGTGGAAAATGCATTCGGAATATTATCTTCCCGGTTCCGAATATTATTGAAAGAAATTAATTTGTGCCCAGAAAAAGCCACTTTGATTGTTCTAACATGCACTCATTTACATAATTATTTACGAATGAAAAAAGTCGAGTCATACTACCAAGGAGGTTTTGATGTTGAAGATACAACGACAGGAGAGATCTTAAACGCAGACTGGAAATCAGATCAAAGGTTACTTCCTCTACAACAACTTTCTGGGCGAAATATCCCTATATCATCAAAAGAAATACGCCTAAACTTCTCTAAGTATTTCAATAGTGAGCAAGGAGCTGTACCATGGCAGAACGAGAGCATAAAGTAGCTTGTAATAACTCTGTATTTTTTTTAAAATTATTTGTATATTTATTAATTTGCTACACGATTTTTGAATGTTTAAAACACTTTTCAACCAAATATACATTATAATTTAATAATATTATTAGTACCTACGGCCGCGTACATACTATAAATAAATATAAATAACTAAATCACGGTATCGAATCCCCTTAGGGTGGTGTCACACTACGACGGTTACGCCGCACGGCGAGAACCGTACGGTCTAACCGTTCGCCTAGAATGCATACTTATTTACGTGTAGTGTCACACTATACGGTTACACCCATGGTTTAAATATACAAGGTTATTGCACATAGCCAAATTGTTATCAAATAAAAATAAAATGGCAGCGTAAGGGTACGGTCCATATCATAGCATATAATATCATAATATAGCCAGTATACGTCGTCCCCTTACGCTGCCATTTTAATTCCTTAACGTGATAAAATGATATAGTGGGGGTACTATTGCAATAACCTTGTATATTTAAGCCATGGTTACACCGTCGATGACCGTCCGGCGATCCTGGAAACCGTTGGGAGTCACGGTTTCACGGAGCTGCCGTCACGCCGTCGGTAAATGTGAACACATTGTTTCATATCAGCTGTGTCACACTACAACGGCAACGACGTCCGGTAGTGGACTTTAACCACGAACTACTACATAGGACTGGACACTGTATATAATAAGGTGGCTACAGAGTTGTACGGCGGTCGTACGTTCGCTACGTAACTGCACTCTAGTGTCTAGTAGCGATTTTTTTATACTGTGCTGTTGAAAATTCTTTTATGTGATAAGTCGTAGTGACTAGTGATAACAGAACAATGAATAACCATCACATATTCAAAAATTAAAATCAGTACTCAAACTTATTATATTTTATATTTTAATTAATAAAGTAGTAAATATTTATGTAATAAATGCACATTACTACCTACGTTGCTACCAATTTAGAAAGTTTTTTTTTTTTTGCATGGTTTTTTACTTGCTTTTGGTTGGATATACGTGAATATTGTCTCATTCGCATAGTAACATAATAGGTAATTATAAATAAAAAAATTTCATTTTTGTGATTGGTACATGGAAATGCAAGCAAATGTTGGTTGTTTTCTATGAAAAAATCAACAGTTTCTTGAAAAACGTCATAGCTATCACAAAATTGCTCAAATGCCTCCTCTAAACCTATTATAATCTCAAATATTTTCCTATTGGGAAAAATTAATCCTCCTCTTGATTTTATATTGGTTATTGATGCCTCAGGTATTGATCTGTCCCCTAAAATACAAATCAGTAAGTTTTCATTGTTTTTTAATAGTTATTATTTTTACCTTCTTTAAATGCTGATAAACAAATATCACAAGTAGTTCGTTTTATAATTTGTCGAAGTAAATAACCACATATATAATATGTAATTGAGTCTCTTGTTGATGCTATATGATAGTTATGTTCAGCAAAAATGTCATCTACTTCCCAACGTTCTTCTTTTATTAAAGAATCCAATCGACTTTTTAGATGTTTAATTTTATCTTCACGTATAGATTCTTTAGAAGCAAAAATGTCATTGAGATCAGATATAGTTATTTTGGGTGAGTCTGAGGTTTTCAATATTGTACAGTTCCCAGTCTTAGGAGGTTTGAGAATAGAATAAGTTGAAAGCATATGATATACTTGTAGGAACGTTGGACAAGAGGGATGATCATTGGGGCCAGTAGCCTGGCGGACGGTTCCAAAAAATTGCTAAAATAAAAAATATCACTTTCTAAATGTAGGTATTATACTTGCCACTTGGATATTGACTATTGTACATAACTTACCTCAATTTTGTCCTGATTACATTTATTAGTAAGCACATATGAAAAATTACAATTATTTAATAAATACATTGATAGATCAATAGTTGATTGTATTGTAACTCTAAGACCATCTGCTGTTGTCGTAGTTAAATATTGATCTTTTGTAATTTTTTTGTTAATTAAATTTTGCTCCCAAATATTAAGCCAATCTAATGTATTTTCTAGAATCTATTAAAATAAATGAAACAAATTTATACAATTGAAATAAATATGAAATATTGTATAAGTTCATATAAATTAATAACACCTTAAAATCATTGCTATCCTTTTTTATTCCTTCAGCTGGAAATTTTCTATTTAAAGCATCAAAACATTGATTAAAAATACTTGTGAAATTCTCGGTTTCTTGACTGTTTTGGAGACTTGGAATTTTTTCAATTTCTCTATAATATTTAATCCCTTTTTCCATGGATTCACTAAAAACCTAATTTAACAATTTTGTGTACAACCTGTGATTCATTTTAATCTATTTGTATTTTTAATACCTGTGTGGCCAACTTTACAGACATCTTAGATAATGTATCCAGATATAAGTGCCGATCAGTAATTTTAGGACAGACACGTTTGTTGGCAAGTTGTTGCTTGTCAATTTGATGAACATCAATGTAATTGTACCAGCTTACTACCGAATCACTATCTGTACCAATCTTATGTGAATAAAAAGTTATTATATTTTTATATTTAAGTTATCTGGATTCTAATATTTTATCAACCCATTTTGGATTAATAGATTTTTATTTAATAAATGCTTTTCGTACACATTTTAGAAGATGGGGTGCATCGGACAGGACATATATTTTTCGTTTGTTGTCAGATGGATGTGTAAAATAATTATTTACATTATTTATTTGACCACTGACTCCAAATTCCGACCATAGCTTTCTGTTGGTCGCTGCCCCGTCACATACCATACCGTCTACTTTTGCACCTACGTTCTCTAACAGCATAACTGCTTTAATAATCAGTTGGGCTAATACAGTACCTATGAATTAATGTAACAGTAAAAAAGTAAAAGCTAATTTGTAAACATAAATAATTGTTATTGAAATAATAACCTTTAACATTTCCTTTGGATACAAATACACCTATTGGTTGTGAAAAACTACAACCTAAACTTTGGAACAAAAAAACCAATCCATGATCAGCTTTTTCTCCAGAATTATGAGTGTCTATATTATCTCCACCAAAGTCTACTAGACCTGAATAAGTAAGAGAATTTGTATTCACTTCAACACTTTCTCTTAAAAAAATCTCATCAAATACTAAAATGCCATGCTTTTCTCGATCATTCATTGATGTTAATTTCTTTTCCAGAAGCATAAAAAACTTTGTGTCAAATCCACAACCAGTTTTGCTTAAAGATAAATAACGGTGAATTGTTTTAACACTAGGAAGTGGGAGTACTTCTTGCTCATGTAAAAATCTGTAAGTACTAGGTGATCTAGAAAATATATGATAGTTTTGTCTTTATACTACCTATAATATTGTTGTGTCTAGATGAATTATTACTATGATAATAATTGTATACCTTATGTTTAAAAGTATGCACATAAGTAACCAATTCTCTGAATATCTATGACCTTTATGATTTTTTATTTTACTTGATGCAATAATTTCATTTATGACTGCTTTTTGTGATTCATTAACATTAACATTGTCAATATTGAAAGAATTAGTGCTCATTTTTTCTTTTAATGAACTAAATTGAAGTTGTAATTTTTGTACAACAGACCTTAAGCTAAAGTTCATAAATAGTTAATTGATCATTAACAAAAAATAATTAAACTGATACCTATTATTTGCTTTTCTAAGTTGCATCCTTTTTTTATTTATACTTAGCAATGTCTTTTTACTCAAAGGTGTAAGCGATGAATATAATTGTTTTTTACTTTGCCTTCTCAAACATAATTCCTTATAACTTTTTTTAGCTCTTAATATATTTTGCAACCTTTCACACCATTCACATTTACTTTTTTTATTATTTACAAAAATACTGCAATTTTGATGATACCAAATACCATTAAAATCAACATTACCATGTTTCACCTGAATACCTGAGAAAATAACTATAAATAACCATTCAATAAACTAATTTTTGTTTAATTTTTTTACTTACCTGGGTAAAGTGAAAGTGGTACTCCATTACAGATTTGTTTTTTATCAAAATCCATTAAAACATTTTCTATATGTAGCTTTTCCATTGTTTTAAATGCTAATGTATAGCAATGTTTATTATTATTTAAAACTTTATTATCAACATGATATGAAATTTCATGATTCTCATTAAAACATATTTGCTTTTTAATTGTCATTTTCTTTTCTTCAATAATTGATTTTAAACAGCAAAATGCAATTGTTTCTCTATCCATTACAGATACCCAACCTTTTGGTAAGATAATATTGTCATATATATTAATTAAATCAGTAAATGACATTATCTGTAAATTAAAAATGTCTTTAGTGTTCTAAAAAGTAAAATCCTTAAACTTGCAACAACAGTTATATTATAAAGGTACATACAAAATTATTTAATCTTAATTCGTTTGTTGGATGTAAAGGTTCAATTCCATTTTCATATAAACTAGTACTATTAAAAAATGATTAAAGGTTTTAGAGAAAAATTATCTTTGAACATTAATTTGTAGTTTTTAGTACAAAATATAATGGTTGTATATATTACCTTATAATATTTATTGAGGTCATATCTAAAGCCTTTCGACATTTGGGTGTATTTAATGTGTGAATTGATGGTATAGCACCACTTTTTAAAACAAATTTACTCCGGGTTGCCCAAGGCTAAGCAATAAATAGTCAAATAATCAAAAACCAAATACGTTTAAATTAAAGTATGTTTATTGTATATGATTAAGTTAGTATTGATTAATCTAATTAATCAACAAAACTAAGAATTTTCTAAATTTGAAGATTTCTGTTATAATTTACTTATTTACCTGGTTACTATTGCTACTTTGTCCTTCAAATGTTTTAATAATTTCCTCATCACGAAAATGTTTATGACATAAATATGAAACATTTTGGTTATTACCATTCCAATCGTTAACAATATTTGTCCACGATTTACGGATAGATTCATCCTTAGGTATAGAAAATAAAGTAGCATTTTCATTATTACTTTTATTTACTCTACTGTCACATATTAATACAGAACATATGCGACCCATATTAAATAATTTGATGTAAAACAATATAAATAAGATACAACAGACTCATTACCAGTGATTAAATTGGAGGGGGGCACGGGGGGACGAAATATATTTATGTTAATATTTTTATTTTTTATCAGTCTATTTATAAATATTATAATATAATTTGTTCATAAAAGTTAAATACGAAATGTAGTAATTTAGTACATCACTAGATAGCATCACAGTCGCAAACGTACGTAACCGTACAACTTTGTGACCGGTGTCCCTCCCTCCTCCTGCCATAAGAGTCCAGTCCTATGTAGTAGTTCGTGATTATTGGTCTGATAC
Organism: Myzus persicae; assembly: GCF_001856785.1. Classification (NCBI taxonomy): domain Eukaryota; kingdom Metazoa; phylum Arthropoda; class Insecta; order Hemiptera; family Aphididae; genus Myzus; species Myzus persicae. The sequence continues at coordinate 19,099 of NW_019100566.1, read as the reverse complement.
CAGAAAAGTGTGTGTTTATTAAAAACGCGAAAACAAATATAGCTCCACGTGGAGCAACGTGCATGTTATACTAATACTACTTATACTGACGTATAATTCGTTGCACCCATAGGCTGTACATAATCAAGGGATTTATTTTCATTGTAATAATAATTATTTATAGTTAATAATTTCTACGGAATTCAAGTCAGAGTTTGGGCCTTTCCGAGTATCGACCTGACATGCTTGTTGCCGGACGTCTGCGTTTATAAAAATAATATTTTATTTATATTATGTGATTAGACTATATTATTATGAACATATTTTATATTGGATAATATATTAATATAATATACTCTAACATTATGTCCATTGTTACTAATAGAAATATTATTGTTTCCGTATTTGTTGTTCTTGTAATCTTAGTGGCTCAGACTGTGTCCGGCAACTAGAGGGGAAAAATTGTATCGTCTGAAAGCACTCTTGGTAAAACTCGTGGTAAACAAAATTATTAATAGAATCACAATATTATTAATAATAAAATATAAATCGCGTTGACGCGATCGAAAATAGTACAATATGGTAATAAGTAATTATCAGGAACAAAAATAAAAATAATTTAAAAATAATTTCTTCAACATAAAATATCTAGATAAATTTTAGCAGATGACTGACATTTTTATCTAAGATAAATAAATAGATAACACTTAGATTTTTATCTAGATAAGATAATAGATAATTAATATTTTTATCTAGATAAGTCTCAACACTGACCCTTAACAACCTGATCAGGAGGCAATATTCCATAATTCTTTTGTATATTTGATACCATCGCATTTTTGAAGAGTTTTGCAATATATTCACTCATGTCAAAATTATTCAAAAGTGAGGAACATTTCATGCACATATGATCTTTGGGGGTTACAATAACCACAAATTCTTCTGCCAACAACCCAGCAATTTTTTCTGGATACGGTGTATTACTATGCGGTGTAATGCTTGAACACACCCGTGCGTACATACCATGTACATTCAGAATAGCTATATCTGTGGGCGTACTTGGTCTGACGAGTTTTGTAAATAGTAAAAATAATTTAAATTTCCATAAGTGCTATAATGAAAAAGGTATATTTTGAAAATCGAAATAAATACATACAAATACTATTCCTTTCTCTTTTAAAATAAAATACAATTAAAAAAAAAACAATTAAGTTCCTTGATTAAATGTAATTAATGATCAAGGCGTTACTTTGATTCAAAACTCAACTTTAAACTTCGTTCAATTCACCAATAGCCTTAAAGAATTTATGAAAACGCATATTTAAAACTACTTCGATTCACATGTTCTTAAATCATTGTATTTTTCCTTGGCTGTTATTGAATGGAATATGTAAATCTAATGAAGCACACTGACTGTAATTCAAAATTAAAATTCTTCTTAAATACAGAATAATTTTTTAAGATTTTTTGTTTTAAAAATGTAAAATAAACAATGCTTTTTATAAAAATTACGATATTGCAAAAGAAAATTGTTTTTTCTTTATCTTACCATGAAGAGAAAATAAAATGTTTAAACTATTACATTTTACATGTTGTACAAATTATTATGTATATATAAACACACATACTCACACGCTTTTCTAAGTTTGATGTACCACAACTGAAAGCACTCAAGTAACTTTAAAAACTCAGTACGTGCACACACACACATCAAACAGGCAAGTAACAAGTTACGAGTTAGTGACACTTTTTTGTATGTGCGAATACTTTGGATGTTCACAATAATAAACGAACATTAACATTATACGCAACTATAACCACTGGTATCTGGTAGTAATCGAGAACCTAGTTTCTATTTTGCTACATCTGATAAAACTTACTAACTAAGATTTAATAACTTTATATTGTTACACATTACATACATGTTTACTTAACCTAGTTAATATTTTTAATAATAATAATGTGTATATTTATGCATGATATAAAGCTTTTAAGTCCATCTACATTTTGTTCTTGTAGCAGCCAAAATGTAATTTTTTTAAGAATCTCAAAAGAGTTGCTTTGTTTAATTTCTTATGACAACATTCTGTATTTTTTTGGACTAATATATGAGTACCTATGTGGAATGCGAATTGTGTTTAATTTTTTTGTGTGCATAGTTGGTAATTTGTATTATAAATAATTGTCTAGTAATGTGTTCAGTTTTAAGAGTAAGAATATTTTTAATTATGATAAGTACTAAATCTTTATAAAATCATTTGTTTACTGTTAGCTAGTTCATTTTGTGTGGTATCTTGAGTCTTTTTTTTTTTGAATAATTTTTAGTATTTTTTTTTATTGTATCTATACTTGTTTCATAATTAGCTCCAAGTACAGAAATACCATAAATAATTATGGGTTCTATTAAAAATACTCTATACTCTCATGGTCATAAGTTCTAAGAAATCTGTTACATTTTTAAATGCAAATTTAAATTTTATTTTTAAATTTATTTGTTACAAGTTTTATGTGGTTAATATTATTATTTATTTTATCATACTGCAAGGGTAACTTTTTCACTATGTGAAGTTAATGTGAGTGTTGCATTTGGAAATCACACAGTTGAATTTATTCCCCTAATATATACTTTTATTAGCTTCGTATTTGTATTTAAACAAAAGTACCTAATTATTGCCGTATTATTTGCACTAATATCTACAGCGATAATACATTTTATAGTGATCAAATTTGAAACAGGTATATTAATACAAGCATAACAAACACAGACCGTCTTAGTAACTATTTTTATTATTATATAATAGAATATTTAAATAAAATATTTAAAATATTTTCTAAGTTTATCATTTGAGATAGTATATATGGTTGAGTAATATTCCAGTAACCCATAGCTTAAAATATTATATATTATTAAATAATAAGTAGAGCTAGGATTTTAATGTCCTAAAAAATACACAAAAATGCACTAAAAAAAAAATTCAAAACTGCCCCCAAAAAATGTTCTTAGATGAGCGAAAAAAATTGTATTTAAAAATAAATATTATTATAAATTATTGGTTATTATTTACTCATTTTTTATATTACACAAAAAAGATGAAAATTCGTTTTAAGAGGTACATTAAACAAATATATTCAAATTTGAGTTTACTTGTGAGTGTATCGTGTTGACTCCTAAAGCTCGTATTGTATACGTATGTAGTTTTGGGTTAGCTCGATATTTAAGAGGACGTTACACTCACAAGCGTCGTCTCCGTCTTACAAGTACGTAACATACCAAATTGTACGTTCAGCAAATCGCGTTTAGCTCAGTTAGCTTAAAAATTAGAGTGAATTGACCACTTATTAAAGTTAAAAGTAAGAATCTTACGGAGGGCTTTGTGTAGGTTTTTATTATATTTTAACTTTAAAGAGAGTTATGGGTATTTAAAAATTGTAAATTGTTTGTAGGTACAACTTAAAATACTCATAACTCTCTTTAAAATTAAAATTAAATTAAAAACCCAGAAGAAGCCCTCCGTAATACTCTTACCTTTAATCTTAATAAAAGGTCAATTCACTCTAATTTTTAAGCTAACTGAGTCAAACGTGATCTGCTGAACGTAACATTTGAAATGTTACATTCTTATAAAACGGAGACAACACATGCGGATCCTCTTAATCTTATCGGATAAATCGACAATTAATTATATTAATTTTTCGGTTCATACCCACTTTGCCGAATCCCAATTCGATGACAACTCAGTTTGACGACAAATTTACCAGTTGTAAAATATTTTTAATATTATTTTATTAATGTAGATTCTATTTTCCCAATTCGCCGACAGGTGACAATAATTTTATCGAAAACGGGTATGACACTATGACAGCGATAATATTAAGGTATGTTGACGATATATGTTCAAAGGTAGATACTATTTTTTATAAAGGTACTAAAAACTTAAAATAAACAAATATTTTATTTTAAATACACAAAATATTTGTAAAAATGAGCTTAAAAATTCAATAAAATGCATTTTCCACAAGAAATGCAAAATACGTAAAAATATGCAAAATAAAAATTCCACGTTCTAAATTTTTATACCACGAAACAAAATTAGGTTTTGGTTAGAACTGTATAGCACTTAACGAAAAAAAATACGAAAGTCACCAAAATCCTGTCCTATGTATTAATTGTATACTGTGACTTGATTTTCTTTACTGGCAGAGTTTACATGAACGAACCCAATATTACCTGTATTTTTCCTGGCGGATTTTACACTAAAAAAAGGTACTTGTGGAGTTTACATGCGCCCATTTCGAGTTATTGGCTATAACTAGTAAAATACTTAAATAATAAAAATAAATATTGGGTTATAACTTATAACGAACTGGTCGTTATCTTTTTCCTATTATATACTTACATATATATATGCTGAACAAAGCACGGGGTAATGTAAAATCGACGGCGATCACTAATTGTGGATCTTCAATTAATTAATGACATCGACAACGACTATATCCACATTGATGACGACATCACAACGTCAGAAATTGCAACGGATGAAGATATAATTAAAGATGTCATGACCAGTAATGAACCAGATAATGATGATGATGGCGACTTTGGAACTCTACCATCAATATCTAAAGCTCGTGCTGCTCTAGAACTCTCGAAAAATTGTATTACACAAAATATGAAAGAACACTGATGATGAAAGGAAAGTGATGGTTTTATTAGAAAATTCAGTTAACACTAAATATTCTACGAAGCAAAGTTCAATTTAAGATTATTTTAAGAAATTAAATTCAAGTGAATAAAATGTAATATTAAATCTAATAAATAATTTAAGTATGTATGTATATACAATAGCAAGTTACAATTTGAAATAATAATTAATACATATTAATAAATAATAAATACATAGTCTAGTAAAATAAAATTGTCTGTTTTTTTTATTGTATGGGTTCCTGCTTCTAACCTGTAACGAACCCTCGTTCAAACCGTATTCGTTTATAACGAGCAACCAAATATAACAAGAAAAACTAGCTGGCCCTTGAAATCGTTAAAACCGATTTCTACTGTATATTTTTTTTAATCACATTTAAGAATTTAAAGAATAAATACAAAACAACTATACTAAGTTTTTTTTCTTGCAGGGATGACGGTTGGCTGCTAAACCCCAATCAGCCTATGTGAAAAGGTTTGTTTTCTTATTATGTGTTAAAAACGTGAGGTCGGTCTTCCTTGTCACCTAATACTATAAAATTTGCTTAAACTTAAAAATAAATTTGAAATCCATGTCAGAATATGATCGAAAGGAAGCTGTATTGTTATGGTTAAAATATTTTTTTTTCTATAGAAATCTGTCAAAGCCCAAACGTTACAGTTAAATTAATAAGTGTGTCCCCTGAAATCAGATGTATTTTAGGCCCTGTATCACACTTCAAAGCCAGATTGGTAAGATTTAAGAAAAATTATCTGCACACTATTTTTTTAACGAAATTGAAATTATTAAGTTACGAGCATTTTTATATTATGGTTGAAGACCGGATTCCCGTGCAATTGCATCTCTTTATGGCGTGTTCTAAATTCAATAGAAACAAGCTACAAATCCAAATCAAGAGATGTAGATTAATTTGAAAAAAGTTTTATGTTGCACAAAATTGCACATTTCGGGTTTTTTTTTTATAAAAATGTACTTTTGTACAAATATTTTTGTATTTTTGTATTATTTTTGTCGGCTTATTGGTGCTATATTATGTTGTTATACAAAGTATTGGACTTTTATATCCAACAATATAATTATATATATTATATAATGATATAATACGAAGTAATTAAAATAATGTCTAAGGTACTACGATAGTCGATAGATTATCGATTACATGTACAGTACTACAGTCTATCCGCAGCCGTCGTCGTAGTCGACTTGTGTTTTATACAATTTAATAGTCATATTGTTCTAAAATAAAGTGTTGGATCGAAAAATATCCAGAATTGAAAACAGAAGGCAAAATTATATTTTAAATCAAAAGTTGATGCACTCTGTAATTCAAGTACGTACCTACGGTAACACTAATTTTCTGCTGTAATAATAATTATTAACATTTTTTTTTATTGTTCTTGTAGTTATTAGCTGTGCATCAACAAATGACTACTGCTAAAAAAAAATAAGCGTAATCCGGTACAAATGTTACTACCTGAAACTACCTCAGCCATGGCTAGTCGAAATGAATTTTTAACAGACATGCCTTGGTAGCCACAAATATTCCTTTCAATAAACCATTTAAGAATTTCTTACAAAAATATGTTAATCAGAATATTCCAGATGAAAGTACGTTTCGAAAAAATTACTTAAAAATATGTTTTGAATTTACTCTTACAAAAATAAGGGAAAAATTAACGAACAATTTCATTTACATTATGGTAGACGAACCGACTGATTCTGGAGGGCTGTATATTTGCAGTTTAATTGTTGGGATACTTCTTCCAGAAATAATGCCTACTTCATTCCTGATTTCTTGCAAAGAATTGAAAAAAAACAATTATGAAACGGTTTCTCGATTTGTGAATGATAGTTTAATGGAATTTTTTGGAGACACGTTATTTCAAGACAAACTTCTGCTGTTTATTAGCAATGTGGCGCCATATATGATAAAAACTGGAGGAGCTTTAAAAATATTTTATTCTAATATGATTTGTGTTGCCCATGGCTTAAACCGTGTGGCCGAACAAGTTAGAGACATTTTCCCGAATATAAATACACTAGTAAATAATGGGAAAAAAATGTTTTTAAAAGCACCTCATCGTATTACTGCTTATAAAAATTGTATGGACTGTCGCCTTCCTCCAGAACCTGTAATAACAAGGTGGGGAATATGGTTAGAAGCTGCTTTGTTTTACTCTGAAAATTTCAGTAAATTTAAAGAATTGGTATCTAATATAGAAGATGACGCCCAATCTGTCCAAAAAGTAAAATCCATTTTGAGTACTACATCAATTATATCTGATTTAACATTTATTCGATCACATTTGTCTGAGTTGCCAAATTCAATCACAAAACTGGAAAAACAAAATTCAACTTTAAATTATGAAATAAATGTAGTTGAAACAGTAAGAGATGGACTTAAGACAATTGAAAATGAAAAGGGACAAATACTATATGAAAAATTCAAATCAGTATTTGAAACAGATCCCAGATATACTATTTTAAAACTGTACAATTCAATAAATGGAAATGATGTAGATTTAAAAGAAGATCCTGCTATTAAAAGCGGCTACAAACAATGCCCGATAACAAGTGTCGACGTAGAAGGTGTATTTTCGCAGTTAAAACATATATTAAGTGATAGAAGATATTATTTTAAAGAAAAAAACTTAGAAATGTACATGATTATAAATTTTAATCAAATATTGTAAAGTCAGTTATTAGTTATTACTTATTAAAATTTTAATTTTGAAGTACCTATAATGAAAATTTTGTTTTTGCACATTTTTGCACATTTTAACATTTGAATAGCACATTTCTTAGATTTTAGCTGCACAAAAATCCGGTCTTTAATGTCTGTAAATGTTGCATAAAAGGTAATCATATAGAAGTTTCTCTTTTGTCGTACTAATTTAGCTATCAAAACAAAATTGGTTCAGCAGTACAATAATTTGTTATTATGTTCTATGATTGTTTAAACTGAGCATATTTATATAAATGGTAGATGAAATTAAGATTTTTCACACAAATGCAATTTATCATATATTACAGTGAAATACAAAATATAACAATGTTATGCTCAATGAGTAACATTTTAGTATTTTATTTTTTCTTCAAGGATCACACATAATTTAAAATATAATAGTATGCACAAAACTTTGGTCACACAATATTCAATAAAAAAAAAAGCAAAATTAAATACATTCAAAATATATAAGCAACAACATAACATATTATATTAGTTGTATTTGAGTAGCTATTATATTTTTTTTAATTATTAATCTATAAGCATTAAATCTTAATACATAGTTAAAAATGTAATACTAATAATAGGAACAAAACTTTTGTCAGAAAATATTCAGTAAGAAAATGAAAATGAGAATACAATCAAAATATATAAGAAACATATTATATAACTTGAATTCTCAACAAATCTAATTAACAATGTGATGGATGAACAAAAACAAATAAAAATATAATACATATCAATAACACATGCCTGAAATTGGCTGAAAACATTTAAAATGATTACCTGTACACTGTTATCTTTGCTATCATATGAATTTAAAATAATATAATTTAATGATAACGCCTGCTTTTGGCTTGACATGTTACACAATACCATGCTTGAAAACATTTAACAAAACTGCATATTCTATGTGTTCCATTAATACCACATGCGTGGCATAGTAGTATTTCCCATGATCCACTGTTACGAAAACAAAAAAAATATTAATGCCACTTAATTGATAGCACAATAATAACATCATTATAAAGATTCATATAATATAATTATGGCATTTAGGGGACGAAGTGGCCTAGTGGATATAGTATCGGTTGCAACGAGTTCAAACCAGTTCAAACCTCAGTCATGCACAGCACTTCTCTCCAGGCAGTCACGGTGTCTGAAGAGAGGCCACCATCCCCCACCCGGGCATGGCAGAAACCTATGGGTGCCCACTAGAAATTCTGCCAAACAAATACACACGTGTTCCATAACCCTACAGTCCCAAAACCATACAGTACCACAACCTACAGCTAATGGCCTCAGTTGCTGAAGCTTAAAAAAAATTTTTAAAAAAAATTATGGCATTATGTACAACATTATTAAGTGCTATTAAAGTATTATTTAATGTAAAGGGAAATTTTAATATTTCAATCAACATATGTCAACAAAGGTTAAATTTGACCTTAAATTGTTTTAAAAACAGACAATCATATAAATAAAATCTCATGCCTAAGAAATAACTTTTAACTAAATTAAAATAAAATAATAATGCATGAGAACTTTGTTCGTTCATTAACTGATCCCAAGTGATACATATTATGTTAATAAAAATAAATCTCTAAGCCACGTAATCAAAATAAAATATTGGTAGCACATAATAAATAAATGGTAATAAATTATTTATAAATATATGTATGTGTAATCTATAGTCTATACATTTGTAATAATAATATGTAAGTTAAAAATAAAATATTTATGGGCCGTTAAGAAAGAAAAATGGGCTGTCATTAACGTTTGCTGCAATTCAAAAACACAAATTCTTAAAACTGCAAATCATATTTTAAGGTATGGAGATGAAAAAATTTGGCACACTCTTAACCAGTATACACAAAACTTTAAATAAACTACATACTTTAATAATATATTTTAAATATATAAATTACTCAGTAAATTTAAAATATTAAAAAATAAAATATGAACCTTCTGAACCTTCAATAATTGTATATTTGTCAAGTGCTTCAAATAAGATAACATTAAAATATTCTTGTTGCTAGCATTTTGTTCTTTTAATAACTATATGTTTCTTTTGACATAACTATGGGTGAACTGTATTCTAAAGATTCTGATCATAATTTAGGGGAAGTGTACATTATAATTAATGTATAAGCACTAATTAAACACTCTACAATAGCACTGTAATGTTTAATTAATATCCAATTTTACAACAATGTAATGGAAAATGATGTGAAATTAAAATTGGAATAATGAGCATTGATTGATACAATTTACATAGTATGTGCTAAGATATTCAGAATGCATGTCTATATTCAGACATAGATACTAATTTACATATTAGTAAATTACATATATGGTTAATTTGATATAATAAGTTGAAAATGTATTATGATATTAATTTGAATTAAAAGTTACATTAATGTAAATTTCACATAACGTCGGCTAAGACGTAATACCTCGTAAGTAAAAAAAAATATGATATTTTAAGAATATATACATCGAAATTTACAGAAAAAAATATGGAATATTTTAATGGTAATATCACGTTTAGCTCATAATTTCCGAAGAGAATATAAACTTGGACGCAATATCGCGTATATCAATTATCAGTATTTTGTCAGAAATACATCGTATATCCACCTTGGACAAAATATTAATTACGTCGGCTGGCGCACTGATACCGCGGTAACTGCAAACAGATATTAAAACGGTTCTGTGGCCACAATACCTTCAATTTATAAATAGAAATAATAAATAGTTGTAATTATAAAATAATATAGAGTTCATAATCAATGACAATACTGATTATATTTTATTAAATCTAAGTTATCAATAATACTTTGATAGAAATAGGTATGACACAGTATGTTTGAAGTGTGAATTTCTCATTTTAACTTAATTGAATATTGTAATTTGTTTATTACATAACTTTATCTTGTTTGTAACTATTAAGTTGTATAAAATAATTCATAAGAATGGATGAAGACGAGATTGATTTTCTGCTAAAAGAATTGGATAATGATGATCAACGTAAGTTTCAAAAACATTATAGTTTAATTTTAATGTGCATTCTGCCTATGTCCAAACATAAATTAATAGTATCATAATTAATTACAGTAGTTATGGTTACTAAGTAATCTCTTTATATTTCTTCTTTTTACAGAGTGGGATGAAATAGTCCAAGATAATAATAATATTAGTATGAATTCTAACAATATTGATGATAATTTGCCTAATGAAAGTAAGTTTTCAGTAATATAATAGTTTATAATATTTAAATTACATTATTCAATTAATGTAACTTATTTTGTAATTTTATAGTTGACCCTATTAATATAAACTTACTTTATAATGAAGAAACAGAAAATTTGTATAACTGTACAAGTAATATTATACTGAGTGCTGGTGTTATGGATCAACACAATGATTTTTTACATTCTGAGAGTGACAATAATGGTTCAATTGACATACTCAATGGTGATACAAATGAAAAAAGAATTAGAAATAAGAAAAAATTCCGAACAAATGGAAAAGAAATTCAAATCAAATATTACGTATGAAAGAACAATCATATTTAGGCTATACAGGTTCTAAAGAAAAGGTAATCTCTCACAACACAAATAGACAAGCTAAAACTATGCTCCCTACATGTACTAAAGTATCTTGTCAAAGGTCTATTAAACGAAAGTGTAATGAAATACTGGAGGATGACAGGTTGAGGGTATTCACTGATTTTTGGTCCAATCTTAGCTGGCCAGAAAAAAAGATTTATGTTACTTCCTTAGTAAAGAAAAACTAGTGTTAAACAGCGAAAAATTGATTCAACGGTGTCACGAAGAAATAGTTCTTTTTCCTATTTTTTTAAAAGTTAATGGAGAACTCTTGAATGTATGTAAATCAATGTTTTTAAACACTATTGTATTGGGTGAGTCACAAGTTCATCATTGGTGCACGACAAGAGAAAAATGTGAACTAAGCCCAAATACACCAAAAGTAAGATGTTTAAGGGATAGTCCAGATAAAAAAAATAGAAAATTTGTAAATAAATTTCTTGAACAAATTACAAAAATACCTTCTCATTATTGTAGGACATCAACTTCTTAACTTTACCTTGAGCCATACATACAATCAAAATCCCAGTTGTATAACATGTATATTGAGATGTGTAATAAAGAAGGAAAAGAGAATAATATTGTTTGAATAAACACATTTTATGACATTGTTGTGCATATTAAACCAATAATATTAGTGAAAAAAAATGGAAAGACCATATTGAAGATAAAAATCGAAGTGCAGAAGAAAAATGTCTGGACAAAGAAAAAGCTTTACTTAATGAAAATATACTGGTGTTTACAATGGACCTGCAAGCGGTTAAAGTCTGCCTATATCTTAAAGCAAGTGCTCTATATTATAAAAGTAAACTATGTGTGCATAATTTTACCACACATAATTTGGCAACACATGGGTCCCCTTGCTATTGGTGGGATGAGACCTAAAGTTACCTTTCAGCTTCATCATTTGTGAGTTGTATTATAGATCAAATTACCGAAGTCCATAACAAAAATACAAATCTAAATAATATAATACTTTGGAGTGATGGCTACTGCTACCAGAATAGGAATAATGTACTGTCAAATGCACTGTTAGAGTTTGCCATAAACAATAAGGTTGTTATTAAACGATAATATTTGACTAAAGGGCACACCCAGATGGAGTGTGACTCAGGTTCATTCAAATATTGAACGCAAGTTGAAGAATGCAGATATTTATTTACTTTCGGATTATATACAAATTACACTAAGTGCTAGGAAAAAAACCTTTTCCTTATAATGTAAAATGGTGTTATACATCATTTTTCAAACAATATCAAATTGATTTAAATAGATATGACTCATTAAGACCTGGAAAATCAGCTGTAGATCCAACGTTACAAATATAAAGTCACTTGGATATAATCCAAATGGCACTATTGATTTTAAAATTAATTTTGATGATGAGTACTCTGATCTCAGATTGGCTCAAAAGAAAAGAAAAAAAATGTGTAAAATGGCATCTCCTGTTATTTATGGTCAGCTTCGTGCAGAAGAATTGAAAATTCTCAAAAGTAAGTGGGAACATTTACAGCAACTGAAAAAAGTAATTTTTAATGATTGTCTTGAGTTCTATAATCGTATTAAATATTAAAACTAATTTAACTGCACTATTATAATTAATAATAATATATTAATGTCTATTTTTTAATGTTATAAAATATAAAAACAAGGCTTTAAAATGTTTTACTTTTTTTTTTGTATTTTTATTACATTATAGCTATAATTCAAGGACTGAATGTTACTGTAAAATTTTAGTTCTGTTTTAAAATAATGTATGGTTATTATATTATTATAATTATAATTCAAGGTTTGAGTGTTACTATAAAAATTTAGTTCTCTTTTAAAATAATGTTTAGGTAATTTTTAATATTTTAACTGTTGCTATACAATTTGAGTTTTGTTTTAAAATAATGTTTACTTTTTAATACCTCGATTGTTACCTATAATTATGTTTTAATAATAAAGTCAAAAGGCTGAAGTATTAAAAGATTTAATAAATAAAAACCCCTGATCCAACAATTTTTATTTAACAATGTAGTTAAATCAGTCAGCTAGAAAACAATAAAGTAATAATAGCTCGTATGTCAATATCCATTTTCAATATACTTAATGCAATACCTCCTAAGTCTAAAAAAAAACATTTTAAAAAGGAATTATATTTAAAACTACATTATAGACTAATGGAAAACATTGTCTTACCAAATTATTTAAAACATTGGCTAAACTAAATAAAAAAATTGTTTTTATAAACACAAAAATGTGTCTCCTGAAAAATGAATGTTTTTGACTTACGAGGTATTACGTCTTAGCCGACGATAAGTTAGGAACATACTGATTAAATAAGTACAACTGGCTCTTAGCGCACACTCCGACATACTTATACATGTATATATTACACATGGTACTGTTCGACTATGGGATGTAAAATTATTATTATTATTAAAAACAATCACTTACATCTTTTCTTGATAATTTTGTTGTTCTTTATGAGGACACAAACATTTTTCCACATTGCAACTACGCTTTACAGTCTTTGAAGAGGTATCTATGTGATTTATGGCCATGTTTCTGTTTACAGACATCAAAATTTCTCTAAACATTCCTGATGATTCACCATTACTATTCAAATTATCTAAAATGTATAATTGAATAGTTTAAAAAATATATTTAAATCAAACTCGGTAAAATAATAAATACGTATTATCATAGATTTAAATTTGTGAAACATATTTATTCAGTAAATAATTGAATAAAATAATTATTTTATTAACTTAAAAGTGGTTAGTTTATAGTGGTTTATTTTTCTGAAAATGTTGACTTCCGACATTTTACATTAACACCATGATTTTTAGTAACTTTTTTAATTTTGAGAAGAATCGTATTTAATATCATTTTAATATTTTGATACCATCATGTCTTGTTTTCTGATAAGATTATGTAAATCATTAATTGACTACGTGGTACATATCAGTGTTGTATCAAAAATACAATTTTGCATTAAACTCAACTTCGTTATTTCGACTACCATACAGTTAACACTGCCTTATATTATTTTAAAAAGACTATGTAATCAAAAAGATAAAATAATTTAAAAAGGTCTTCTTTACAAAGCTTATCTAACAAGATAAATCACCAAAAAACTGTAATAATAAATATTTATTCAATTCGGACATTCCCAAACATTTTGTCGTGGATTTATTAAACATGTGTAATCAATTAGTTGATTATTGATTTTAAGAGAGACCATCATAAAGTAGTTTATATTGAATCACAAAATATTTATGATGGGTTGATGCCATAAACCAATAACAATAAAAACCAACAAACCTAATTTGAATTTAAAAATAATCTATGTATTCAACAGATTTCAGTATTTATTGCCTAATTAATATTGCATTATATTATTATATTAATATTACATTATTATACAAAATTATTATTAATATTACTACCCCATGGGTACTTGATATTTTTTTTTAATTATTATTTTTTGTAGAAAAGAAAATTGATGGGTCAAAATAACAAAAAGATTGAGAAACACTATCATAAGATATTGCATATAAAAATAAAGCAATAATAATAAATCATACCTGCAACGGCATTACATGTTTTACAGCGCCAATCTTGGATACCATGAATAAAACTGCAAACCCTATGTGTTCCATATAAACTGCATGTTTTGCACAGTACTATTTCCCATGATCCACTGCTTAGAAAAATATATATGAATGCCACTTTATATAAAGTACAATAATAATATCATAGTACCTATAGGTACATAATATTATATAATTATTTCATTTTTTATGACATTAAGTTTATTCAATATAAGGGAAATATGTAATATTGTACACAAGTCAACATAGGTTAAATTTAGACTTTGAGTTGATATGAAAACAATTATGTTAATAAAAGCTTATGCATATGGTGTGACTTTTACCTAAATATAAACAAAATAATAATACAAAGCACGTGAACTATGTTAATTTATTAAGCCCCAAATTATATATACTATTTTAATAGTCATTTGAATTAAATAAATACAGTTATATAACCCCGACAAAGTATTTGGTAGGATTGAGAAATGTTTGAGTTAAAAGTAAAATATAATTTCCTCACTGAATACTATGTTTTTCCAAATTTTGCTAGTCTATGTAGTAAATCAAGACTTCTATCTTATGATTTCATAAATAATAAAGAAAAATGTCCCAAGTTGAACCATGTCAAACCCACAAACATGTTTAAAGTTTAATGAGATTTGTCAATGTTCATGATGATGCCAAAGAGTTTTATCATAATATATTTCAGCCAAATGAATAATCTACAAAGAAATTGAAGGAGTTTCTTTACCTAAATACCTACGATGTGAATGTAATTTATTTATTTTATTTTATTATTTTTTTATGTACTGACTTATAATAACATATTTTAAGATAATAAATAATAAGGTTTATGACTTATAACAAAACAGTTATTTTAATATTAAATTTATAAATTGATTTTAATTTTAATTTGCATATTATTACTTGTAATGTTCATTATAATGCTATTTTAAATTTTCACTCACAAAATGTTGACTTCTGGTTTTAATTCTAATAAATTTTTATACTTTTAACTGTTTGAGTAAAATATTAAATACAATTCCTTTTATAAAATATGTAAAAATTACAAAAATAATAAGTTTTCAGTAGAATTTATAAATTGCATGTCAAAACGAGTTATTTAAAACTAAAAAGTAATACTATGTATATTATATTTTGTACATTTATTTATATAGTTAGGAATAACTTTATTTAAAGGCTTTTATGTTATAAGAATTTAAAAAAATATTGATAGTATTTATTATTTGAATTCAAATTGTTTTTTATATAGTGTTAACAATTTTATACACTGAAACATATAGAAATGTTCCAAAATAGTTTTAAAGATTTTTCTGCAATAGGGCAAGATATTACAAAAAAAACAACTAAAAATAACGCAAGCAAAATGGTTTAGATTCACGGCTGATACCATTAAGCATGTAAATATTCATGAAAGTCACAATACACTGAAACCATGGACACCACATGTATAAATACGTCAAAAAAACTTTAAACCTAATAATTTATCTATTGAATTTTTACCACCAGCATATGAATCTCCAGTGGCCTTAACAAAAGAAGAGAATAAAGATCTTTTAGACATGTGAAAGTATATGCCTCCACAATACAGTGACTTCAGTGAGCTATGGTGAAATATGTAAAAATAAAAATGTGATTTTTAAAGAGTAATAAAATACCAAGTTTTATTAATATTAGTATTTATGAAATCATTTTAATTTATAGATGAATATTTACACAAAATAATAAAATAATGGTAGTCACAGAAAAAATAATGGAATATGTAAGAACCGTGCCACGTGCATTCAAATTACATTTTTTGTTTTTTTTTATGATGTTACTGAATAATTTACGAATTACTTCATAGCACATTTTTCCAACCAACCCTTCAATTAATGGAATAGAATATTCATGTCAGAATAGATGTTATACAAAACTTGAATTTGATCTACTACATGTACATGCAATATGTGGTTGATGCTTTCATTGGATATTTGGATCTGTAGGATAAGACTTTAAAAAGTGGCACATAAATACCAGGTTGCAAGAAAAATATATTAATTTAACGGTTCAATACAATTTAATGGAATAATCATAACCACTAAATCATGTTTAAAGGACCATTAGCTCACTATTGATTCGTTTGATGTTTAGTGATTGTTTATGCAACCCAGCAATAGACTATTAAAATAGACGCAAATAGACTACCTATATTAAAATTGAAAAAAATGTTAATTTATGTACCTATAATTTGAAATAAAATACAAACCGATTTAAAATTTAAATTCAAAACTCAATAATAGTCAATAAGTCTACAACTAATGGTGTTCATGAGTAGGTAATAATAAATAATTAATATTTAATTTTTTAGACCTGCTATACAACCGCCCAAACAACGACAGGTTTCTTGTAAATGGGAATCAAAATTAAAATCGAAAAAATATATAGTTAATATCTTAATAATAATAATAAAAAAATAATAATAATAATAATAATAATAATCAAAATATAAGAAAAATGATGTTCTAATTCTAATAAAAATCATAATACAATTAAATCAGTATTGGACAATATATGGATGTGGAAATATATAAATCATAAGGTAAAAAATCAATAAACTATTTTCAACTTTAATCAGAAAAAACAAATATTGATAAACGAAATTGAAGTTAAAATCAAAATTATTCATTTTGATTTCAAACCCTGCAACTACTATTAGCATTATTATTAATGTAATTAATTAAGTACTTACGACTCTATTTGGTAGTTCCTTTTTTCTTTAAAAGGACACATACATTTATAAGCATTGCATGACTTATATTTTAGAGAAGAGTTGGCCACAGTTTTCGAGCAATGAGCCATATCTAACGGATTCAGTGACGAAGAAAGACAATAGTATAGTGTTGCTCTTACAGTAGCTGATTTCAATTTCCAATCACTATTATCATAGACAGGATATGTAAGCATTATACATCTAATACTGAAATATTACTCCGCCGCCGAACAACGGCTGCGGACGACGTGACGCAGTAATGGCGAGTTGTTAATAATGAAAGACGTACCATGTGACGTGTACTGCCTTTGAACAATCGCAGTGGAAGCTCAGCACTAACCTTCAAGATACGCTTTAAACGGTTGACGCTGGAACGCTGAACTTTAAGTTACGCTTTACACGGTTGACGCTAGAGCGCTGACAGGATAATAGCATTACGGCCGAACTGGGCGCAGAAAAACGTGTTTCGTAACGACAAACGACTAACGACGCCACCGGCTTTGAGCGGCAAAAAGTGATTACCACGAGGCTGGTGTGAAGGACGAGGTAGTAAATCGTGTGCCACTATAATTGCGATCCAGTATAATAAATTTCACCGAATCGACTCCAGCGCCTCCAGCTGATACGAGTAAATAAGTGATACACCTTGCACCTCCTGCTATCACACGACGGTTATCGAATACTAGGCATGTTCTGTAGAAAAAAAATATCGATAATATCAATATCGATATATCATAAGTCAATTTATTGATATCGATATTTTTAAACATAAATATCGATATTTTGATATCAAAGTATCAAACAAAAAATAATGCACATACAATTTTATAACTTACAAATATAACATTAAAAATTGTGTATTAATTAAATAATTACAACGTCAAACTTAAAAGTTGTTAAGCAGATTCTAGATTACATATTTACATATTTAGTTCACTGTTTAAACTTTAAAGTTTAAATATTCCAATATTTTTCATCCACTGATGATAAAAACGTCAATTTTTCAAACCTCTTAGATAGCAATCGAGAACGACAGTCAGTTAATATATTACCAGCCGAAGAAAATAACCTTTCTGATGGTACAGATGAAGCCAGAACATATGCATATTTCAGTCCCAAATTTGAAAGACATTTGTAATGACTATTTTCCCAAAATGTAACTGGTGATATTGTACGATCTTCAATGTTAGATTGTAGATATAATTTAATGGAAGGCAAGTATGAGTCATTTATATTAGTAAGACTTTGCTGCGAAACATGCAAATCATGGTCATCCCATAAGCTGTCTTCAAGAACTTGTGGTTGTGGCCTGGTGTCAGAACTTTGTTCAATTTCAGTATTATTTGAATTTTCATGAAGGGTATTGGTACGTTTCATCTCTTCATGTATAAATTGAACTGCATTAGCTGCATTTAATGGTCCTCGAAAATGAATGCGTTTAAATCGATTATCTAAAATTGTAGATACTGCTAATAAACTAATTTTTTCTACATTCTGGAAACGTTTATAAAATTCTATTTTCATTTGATTTAATAAATTTTGAGCTTCTTTAGTTGTGCACATTAAATTATTTAATTTTTTATCCAAAATAGCTATTAATGGAATAACTTTACTAGCTGAGACATGTTTTTCTGTTGAAAATTCTTTAGTTGCAAGCTCAAACGGACAAAGCATTTTCACTCCTTCTTTAAGCACTTTAATTTCATATTGTGATGGAATTGATGGTG